>NW_022991330.1:0-22605 GCF_902827175.1 Gymnodraco acuticeps | reverse complement strand
TTTTGACTAATTTATTGTTACTAGTTTGACTAATTGATGACTTGTTTACTAGTTTGACTAATTTATGACTTGTTTACTAATTTGACTAATTGATGACTTGTTTACTAGTTTGACTAATTGATGACTTGTTTACTAGTTTACTATATGATGACTTGTTTACTAGTTTTACTACATGATGACTCTTTTACTAGTTTGACTAATTGATGACTTGTTTACTAGTTTGACTAATTGATTACTTGTTTACTAGTTTTACTATAGGATGACTTGTTTACTATTTTTACTACATGATGACTTGTTTACTAGTTTGACTAATTGATGACTTGTTTACTAGTTTTACTATACGATGACTTGTTTACTAGTTTGACTAATTGATTACTTGTATACTAGTTTTACAATACGATGACTTGTTTACTAGTTTTACTACATGATGACTTGTTTACTAGTTTGACTAATTGATGACTTGTTTACTAGTTTGACTAATTAATGACTTGTTTACTAGTTTGACTATATGATGACTTGTTTACTAGTTTGACTAATTGATGACTTGTTTACTAGTTTTACTATATGATGACTTGTTTACTAGTTTTACTACATGATGACTTGTTTAATAGTTTTACTACATGATGACTTGTTTACTAGTTTGACTAATTGATGACTTGTTTACTAGTTTGACTAATTGATGACTTGTTTACTAGTTTGACTAATTGATGACTTGTTTACTAGTTTTACTATAGAATGACTTGTTTTACTACATGATGACTTGTTTACTAGTTTGACTAATTGATGACTTGTTTACTAGTTTTACTATACGATGACTTGTTTACTAGTTTTACTACATGATGACTTGTTTACTAGTTTGACTAATTGATGACTTGTTTACTAGTTTGACTAATTGATGACTTGTTTACTAGTTTTATTATATGATGACTTGTTTACAAATTTTACTATACGATGACTTGTTTACTAATTTTACTATATGATGACTTGTTTACTAGTTTTACTACATGATGACTTGTTTACTAGTTTGACTATTTGATGACTTGTTTACTAGTTTGACTAATTGATGACTTGTTTACTATTTTGACTAATTTATGACTTGTTTACTAATTTGACTAATTGATGACTTGTTTACTAGTTTGACTAATTGATGACTTGTTTACTAGTTTTACTATATGATGACTTGTTTACTAGTTTTACTACATGATGACTTGTTTACTAGTTTTACTACACGATGACTTGTTTACTAGTTTGACTAATTGATGACTTGTTTACTAGTTTTACTACATGATGACTTGTTTACTAGTTTTACTACATGATGACTTGTTTACTAGTTTTACTAATTGATGACTTGTTTACTAGTTTGACTAATTGATGACTTGTTTACTAGTTTGACTAATTGATGACTTGTTTACTAGTTTGACTTATTTATGACTTGTTTACTAATTTGACTAATTGATTACTTGTTTACTAGTTTGACTAATTGATGACTTGTTTACTAGTTTTACTATATGATGACTTGTTTACTAGTTTTACTACATGATGACTTGTTTACTAGTTTTACTACATGATGACTTGTTTACTAGTTTTACTACATGATGACTTGTTTACTAGTTTTACTACATGATGACTTGTTTACTAGTTTTACTACATGATGACTTGTTTACTAGTTTTACTACATGTTGACTTGTTTACTAGTTTTATTATATGATGACTTGTTGACTAGTTTTAGTATATGATGACTTGTTTACTAGTTTTATTATATGATGACTTGTTTACTAGTTTTACTACATGTTGACTTGTTTACTAGTTTTACTACATGTTGACTTGTTTACTAGTTTTATTATATGATGATTTGTTTACTAGTTTTACTATATGATGACTTGTTTCCTAGTTTTACTATATGATGACTTGTTTACTAGTTTTACTACATGATGGCTTGTTTACTAGTTTTACTATGTGATGACTTGTTTACTAGTTTTATTATATGATGACTTATTTACTAGTTTTACTATATGATGACTTGTTTACTAGTTTAGCTTTACAATGACTTGTTGACTAGTTTTACTATATGATGACTTGTTGACTAGTTTAGTTTTACTATATGATGACTTGCTGACTAGTTTAGTTACCATATGATGACTTATTTACTAGTAAACACATCATAGTTACTGTTGCTAGGGTCCAGCCGGACGGCGTCCTCGCGGCAGAGGTAGGAAACCGTGGATCCAAACACTGTGCTGTTGTCATGACTACCAAACACCAGGTCGGCCATGGCAACCGCATGTGGAGTCCCACAATCCACCACTGTGAGAGAGAGGACCAATCAGCTGTCAGTGTAGTGTATAGAGAGAGGACCAATCAGCTGTCAGCGTATAGAGACAGGACCAATCAGCTGTCAGTGTAGCGTATAGAGAGAGGACCAATCAGCTGTCAGTGTATAGAGAGAGGACCAATCAGCTGTCAGCGTATAGAGAAAGGACCAATCAGCTGTCAGCGTATAGAGAGAGGACCAATCAGCTGTCATCGTATAGAGAAAGGACCAATCAGCTGTTAGAGAGAGGACCAATCAGCTGTCAGCGTATAGAGAGAGGACCAATCAGCTGTCAGCGTATAGAGAGAGGACCAATCAGCTGTCAGTGTATAGAGAGAGGACCAATCAGCTGTCAGTGTAGCGTATAGAGAAAGGACCAATCAGCTGTCAGCGTATAGAGAGAGGACCAATCAGCTGTCAGCGTATAGAGAAAGGACCAATCAGCTGTCAGCGTATAGAGAGAGGACCAATCAGCTGTCATCGTATAGAGAAAGGACCAATCAGCTGTCAGCGTATAGAGAGAGGACCAATCAGCTGTCAGTGTATAGAGAGAGGACCAATCAGCTGTCAGCGTATAGAGAAAGGACCAATCAGCTGTCAGTGTAGCGTATAGAGAGAGGACCAATCAGCTGTCAGCGTATAGAGAGAGGACCAATCAGCTGTCAGCGTATAGAGAGAGGACCAATCAGCTGTCAGTGTATAGAGAGAGGACCAATCAGCTGTCAGTGTAGCGTATAGAGAGAGGACCAATCAGCTGTCAGCGTATAGAGAGAGGACCAATCAGCTGTCAGCGTATAGAACAATGAATCCTGAGAGAGATGATTTCTGATGTTATTTAGTATATTTAATAAAGTGTGTCAGCTGGACTCTGTGTATTAATATATGTAACATTATGACAGAAACACAACACTGCATATCCTCTCATCTGCACTATACATACTACATACTACATACTTTATACTACGTACTACATACTTTAAACTACGTACTACATACTTTGTATTATTATTCTAAATAAAGTGTGTATTAATATATGTAAAAGTATGACAGAAACTCAACACTGCAGATTCCTTTTATCTGTTTTATTCAAATTCATTTTAGACTAACTGCAGTTTCTCTATCGGCCGATAGGAATCAATCTTGACTGTGATTGGTTAAGATGCTGGACAAAGCCCGCCTCCTCCTCCTCCCAGTATCTACAGAGAAAAGAACAACGCTTTAAAGTATGAATAATACTTTGTACTTCATACTTCATACTAAATACTTTGTACTACATACTTTATACTACAAATCAGGGGGGGGGGGGAGAGCTTGACACTCGTGAACTGTCAACAGGGGGGAGAAGAGCTCGGCGTTCGTGAACTGTCAACAGGGAGGGGGAAGAGCCCGACGATCGTGAACTGTCAACAGGGGGGGGAAGAGCCTGACGATCGTGAACTGTCAACAAGGGGGGGGGAAGAGCCCGACGATCGTGAACTGTCAACAAGGGGGGGGGGGCAGAGCTCGACGATCGTGAACTGTCAACAGGGGGGGAAGGGCTCGACGCTCGTGAACTGTCAACAGGGGGGGGGAGAGCTCGACGCTCGTGAACTGTCAACAGGGGGGGGGGAAGAGCCCGACGATCGTGAACTGTCAACAAGGGAGGGGAAGAGCTCGACGATCGTGAACTGTCAACAGGGGGGGGAAGAGCTCGACGCTCGTGAACTGTCAATAGGGGGGGGAAGAGCCCGACGATCGTGAACTGTCAACAAGGGGGGGGGAAGGGCTCGACGCTCATGAACTGTCAACAGGGGGGGGGGAGAGCCCGACGATCGTGAACTGTCAACAAGGGGGGGGGGAAGAGCTCGACAATCGTGAACTGTCAACAGGGGGGGGGGAAGAGCTCGACGATCGTGAACTGTCAACAGGGGGGGAAGGGCTCGACGCTCGTGAACTGTCAACAGGGGGGGGGAAGAGCCCGACGATCGTGAACTGTCAACAAGGGGGGGAAGAGCTCGACGATCGTGAACTGTCAACAGGGGGGGGAAGAGCTCGACGCTTGTGAACTGTCAACAGGGGGGGGGGAAGAGCCCGATGATCATGAACTGTCAACAAGGGGGGGAAGAGCTCGACGATCGTGAACTGTCAACAAGGGGGGGGGAAGAGCTCGACGCTCGTGAACTGTCAACAGGGGGGGGGTGAAGAGCCGGATGATCGTGAACTGTCAACAGGGGGGGAAGAGCTTGACGCTCGTGAACTGTCAACAGGGGGGGGGAAGAGCTCGACGCTCGTGAACTGTCAACAGGGGGGGGGAAGAGCTCGACGCTCGTGAACTGTCAACATCAGGGGGAATAGCTCGACCCTCGTGAACTGTCAACATCGGGGGGAAGAGCTCGACGCTCGTGAACTGTCAACAGGGCGGGCGGGGGAGCCTCGCTGCGGGGAAGCAGTGTGTGGACCTCTTTCACCTGTCAGCACAACTTACATGATGCCGTTTGAACACATTTAAATAATTGGTTTAAACGGCATAATAATAATGACGACCATCCATTCTGTGATTCTCCAGAACACAGACATGACCAGTCCGCCCCGTGTAGCATATTATGTTCGATGAGAAATGAGCAGATCGCCACTGGGCTTTCAACTAAAGACATAGCCACGCAAAAACTGCGGCATTTGTACAGCTCCTTATGGGTACTGCAATTTATGAAGTGTGGGCGCGCTCTGGCAGCACTTCACCCCTGATCGTTTCACCACGGAGGAAAGCAGCAGAAAGTCGACTGGAGTTAAAGAGAGCGGGGCCGCGTTGCATGCATGGCTTCCTTCTGTCATCTCTCGCAAATTATGTTAGTTTAGTTAAGTGTTTTTGTCTTTGTCTAGTGATTTTCCCCTTTAATTTTGAATAGTAACCTTTCCTCTCTTTCAGATACTCTGACCTCCCTTCCTTGTGTGTCTCCCACTCCTGTGATTGTCGACCACGCCCCTGATTGTTTCCACCTGTTCCACATTACCTGGTGTATTTATTGTCCTTGTCTCCCTTTGTCCTGTGCCAGTTTGTTTCGTTTCTTGTGACAGTCTACCAGCGTATCATGCCAGAAAGAATCCCAAGCAGAGCTTTGAGCCACGTCTTGTCTAAGTATTCATATATTCGTGCTCCTAGTGTTTTTCTTCATTGAAGTGATTTTGTTTTGTTAGTGTTTTTTCCTCATTAAGAGTGACTTTGTTTTGAAACTGTTTTTCCTCGTTAAGAGTGATTTAGTTTTTGTTTACCACTGTCGTTGAGCTTTGGTCTGAATAAAACCTTTTTTGTTAAAAACCTGTGTGAGTCGTGCATTTGAGTTCAAACCCGTTTATTCAGTCGTAACAGTACGAACTGGCCCAAACATGAACTCAGCCGACTCTGAACAGCTGAAAGCAGCGCTTCGCTCTCAGGGAGGCCGCCTCGCTCAACAGGAGGATCAGTTAACGGCCATCCAGCAGGGAGTATCGCACGTCACAGACATCCAGAGGGAGTTTGAGTCATCTGTAACAAACCAGATTAACCACCTGGAGGGACAGGTTCACCACCTGCTCACTCACCTCAAGGCTGAGCTCTCACCCCCACCCCCAGCCGGACCCGAAGCGAATGCGGACCCGGCGCCCGCTTCCCACACCGTGTCAATCCGCCTGGCTCCGCCTGAGAAGTTTTCCGGGGAATCCGCACCAGTCTGGTTTCAAGGCAGGTCACTCCACAGAAACTGCCCTCCTTGCTGTCACTGAGGAACTGCACACTGCCAAAATAGCATCCCTCTCCTCTGTCATCATCCTATTGGACCTGTCTGCTGCATTCGACACGGTGAATCATCAGATCCTCCTTCGCACTCTCCAAAAACTTGGAGTTTCAGGCTCTGCACTTTCCCTCCTCACCTCATACCTCAAAGACCGCACCTACAGGATGACTTGGAGAGGGTCTGAGTCCGACCCTTGTCAATTAACTACAGGGGTCCCTCAGGGCTCTATTCTTGGTCCCCTCCTCTTCTCCCTGTACACAAACTCGCTCGGATCAGTCATTAGCCCGCATGGTTTTTCATACCACTGCAACGCTGACGACACCCAATGAATTCTGTCCTTTCCCCGCTCAGAGACCCAGGTCGTCGCACGCATCTCTGCTTGTCTAGCTGACATCTCTCAGTGGATGTCTGCTCATCACCTCAAGCTCAACCTTGACAAGACTGAGCTGCTCTTCCTCCCGGGAAAAGATTGTCCCACTCTTGACCTTACAATCAACATCGGCACCTCAGTTGTTTCCCCGACTCAGACTGCAAGGAATCTGGGTGTGACCCTAGATAACAACCTGTCCTTCACTGCAAACATCGCTGCTACAACCCGTTGCTGCAGATACACGCTTTTAAACATCAGGAAGATACGTCCCCAGCTGACCCAGAAAGCCACTCAGGTTCTGGTCCAGGCTCTCGTCATCTCACGCCTAGACTACTGCAACTCCCTCCTGGCTGGTCTACCTGCATGTGCCATCCGACCTCTGCAGCTCATCCAGAATGCAGCGGCTCGTCTGGTCTTCAACCTTCCTAAATGTTCCCACACCACGCCGCTCCTCCGCTCCCTTCACTGGCTTCCGGTAACTGCTAGAATCCACTTCAAGACACTGGTACTTGCTTACCATGCTGCGAATGGATCTGGCCCTTCGTACATCCAGGACATGGTTAAACCGTACACCCCAGCGCATGCACTACGCTCTGCATCAGCCAAACGACTCGCTGCACCCTCGCTGCGAGGGGGATCCAAGTTCCCATCAGCAAAAACACGTGGGTTTGCTATCCTGGCTCCAAGATGGTGGAATGAGCTCCCCATTGACATCAGGACAGCAGATAGCTTGCACATCTTCCGGCGCAAACTGAAAACTCATCTCTTTCGACTCCACTTCGAGCGATAGATTTATTAACAAAGCACTTATATACTAATAAAGGACTGGCTTACCTAAAGCCAGTTGAGTAGCACTTGAAATGTTTGGCTCTATGAAGCCTGATGTACTTTATGATTCTGTTTTCTTCAAGGTTGTGTCTTCCTGGTCGAATGTACTTATTGTAAGTCGCTTTGGATAAAAGCGTCAGCTAAATGCAATGTAATGTAATGTAATGTAATGTAATCCCATGACTGCCGTCCCTTTCTGGTGAATTGCAGCCTACATTATAGTCAACTTCCGACAGCCTTTCTCACGGAGAGATCCAAGGTGGCTTTTATGATTTCCCATCTCACCGGACGAGCGGTGGCGTGGGCTACGGCTGAATGGTCACGTGACTCGCCGATATGAGAGTCTTTGGGACAGTTTACAGACTCCCTGACGAACATTTTTGACCACACGTCCCCAGGCAGAGAAGCAGCTCGGGTCCTTTACAAGTTAAGTCAAGGAAGACGCAGTGTGTCAGACTACGCAGTGGAATTTTGCACCATTGCGGCCGATAGTGGCTGGAATAGTTCTGCTTTGTTTGATGCCTTTATTAATGGACTTTCGGACCCTATTAAGGATCAGCTGGCGCCATTGGAGCTGCCTGTGGAACTAGACTCTGTCATTGCCATGTCCATAAAGATTGATAACAGACTTGCTGAGAGGAAACGGGAGAAGGATAGGGCTGCACTACCCTATTCCCACCCTAGAGGGCACCCCTACTCTTCTCACTCTCAGGAGACTGCCATGCCACGTTCCTCTTTCCTTCCATCCCAGAGGTCAGCGTCCCCCAACAAAGCTGAGGAGCCAATGCAGCTGGGAGGTGCCAAGCTGTCTACAGAGGAGCGGCTGGAGGGAAGATGTTTTTACTGCAGCCAACAAGGTCATCTTCTCTCTGGATGCCCAGTAAAAGACGGGGCTCACCAGGGAAAGGGAGGGCACTGGTGAGCCGTCTTTCTACAGCAGACTCTCCTCCCCGCAAGTTGACCAACATAAAGGTAATCTGCCATGGAAAAAGTAACTCTCAAAGAGTGTTAATTGACTCTGGGACTGACGAAAGCCTGATGGATTGGGGATTAGCTCATGAACTGAGACTTAAAACTGAACTTTTGGCCTCCCCTTTGAAAGCCAGTGCTCTGGATGGCGAACTTCTATTTCATGTCACACACAAGACCGAACCCGTCACTATCATGATTGATGAACATTGTGAACTCATGTCGTTTCACCTGTTTAATTCTGCTCAACATCCTCTCATCCTAGGTTTTCCCTGGCTAACCAAGCATAACCCCTATGTTGATTGGCGGTCAGGTAAAATTAAGGGGTGGGGGCCGGAGTGTTCACAGGATTGTTTTAAGTGTGTGGGAAACATGGCAGTAGAAAGGGTTTCTGGGGAACGTAGTACCGATCGGGTTACTAATACTCAACTTAGCCTGGACCGCAAGACTCAACCCCCAGATTTAACTTCTGTTCCTCCCTGTTACGATGACCTGGCCAAGGTATTTTGTAAAGTGAGCGCCACCTCCCTTCCTCCTCATAGGCCATATGATTGTGCCATCAATCTGTTACCTGGGGCTCCAATTCCGAAGGGTAGGTTATACTCCATCTCGGGTCCTGAGAAGGAGGCTATGAAGGAGTACATTGACACCTCTCTTCGTGTAGGTCTGATCCGCCCGTCTTCCTCCCTGGCTGGGGCGGGTTTTTTCTTTGTGGGAAAAAAGGACGGATCCCTTAGGCCATGCATTGATTATTCTCCTTTAAATGACATTACGGTTAAGAACAGGTATCCGCTCCCCCTCATGGCTACTGCTTTTGAACAACTTCAAGACTCTAACATTTTTACCAAGTTAGACTTGCGTAATGCCTACCAGAATTTGTGAGGGGGATGAGTGGAAGACCGGTTTTAACACATCCACAGGGCACTATGAGTATCTCGTCATGCCATTTGGTCTCACCAATGCTCCAGGAGTTTTTCAAGCACTCATTAACGATGTTTTAAGGGAGTTTTTAAACCGTTTTGTGTTTGTATATCTTGACGATATTTTAATATACTCACCTGACAAAGACTCTCATGTTCACCATGTACGTCAGGTCCTCCAAAAACTCCTGGAGAACAAACTGTATGTGAAGGCAGAGAAATGTGAGTTTCATGCTAAGACTGTATCCTTCCTAGGGTTTATCATAGCTCCTGGTCTGATCCAGATGGACCCGGCCAAAATCAGTGCGGTGACTAAGTGGCCTACGCCAGACAACCGCAAGGGGGTGCAACGTTTTCTGGGCTTTGCAAACTTTTACAGGCGCTTCATCAGAAGTTTCAGCGCCATTGCTTCTCCCCTTCATGTTCTCACGTCCCCTCAGGTGCCTTCTGTGTGGTCTCCTCAGGCCGAGGAGGCTTTCCGCCGTCTCAAGGAGAGGTTCACCTCCCCATCCTCAGCAGCCCCCATCCTCATCGTCTCCGACCCAACTCGTCAGTTCGTGGTAGAGGTTGATGCCTCAAATGAAGGGTTGGGGGCTGTCCTGTCGCAGCGGTCCAAGGAAGACAACAAACTTCATCCCTGCGCCTTTCTCTCCAAGAAACTCTCCTCTGCAGAGCGGAACTACGACATGGGGAACCGTGAGATGTTGGCGGTAAAGATTGCTCTGGAGGAATGGAGACATTGGTTGGAGGGGGCTCAGCTCTCTTTTATAGTATGGACCGACCACAAGAATCTCGAGTACATTAGGAAGGCTAAAAGACTAAATTCTCGCCAATCAAGATGGTCTCTGTTTTTTAACCGTTTTAACTTCACTCTGTCTTACAGGCCGGGGTCCCAGAACGCTAAGCCGGATGACCTGTCCCGTTTGTTTGACCCCGAGCCGGTTGCCAAGAAGCCTGAATCCATCCTCCCACTGAACCGTGTGGTAGGGGTGGTCACTTGGCAAATAGAATCTGTGGTGAAGCAAGCTAACGGTGAGAGCCCGGCACCTAGTGGTTGTCCGCCAAACCGTCTGTTTGTGCCTGTTACTGGACGTCCACAGGTCGTCCATTGGGCTCACTCATCGCTGCTCACCTGCCATCCTGGGGTCAAGAGGACCATATTCTTTATCAAGCAACGTTTTTGGTGGAGATCCATGGAGCGTGAGGTCCGGGAGTATGTGGAGGCCTGTCCTGTCTGCGCCCGCAACAAGACATCCTCCAGGGCACAGATGGGGCTGCTCCGGCCGCTCCCGGTTCCCAGCCGGCCCTGGTCTGAGATTTCCGTGGATTTCGTCACTGGGCTCCCGATGTCAGAAGGTAACACCACCGTACTCACAGTGGTGGACCGTTTTTCTAAGATGGTTCATTATATTGCCTTACCCAAGCTGCCGTCTGCCAAAGAGATGACGGAGATCATGATGACTCATGTGTTCTGTATCCATGATTTCCCCAAAGATATTGTCTCAGACCGGGGTCCGCAGTTCATCTCACGCTTCTGGAGGGAGTTCTGCAACCTCATCGGGGCATCAGTGAGCCTGTCATCCGGCTACCATCCGGAGTCCAATGGCCAGACCGAACGTCTTAATCAGGAATTAGAGACTGGGCTTCGCTGCCTCATCTCCCAGAACCCTACCTCCTGGAGCAGGCATCTCACATGGGTAGAGTACGCCCACAACCCGCTCCCCACGGCCCCTACTGGGTTGACTCCCTTCCAGGCTGCCTATGGGTATCAACCTCCTACCTTCGCGGATCTCGAGAAGGAAGTCACAGTCCCGTCAACCCACGCCCTGGTTCGGCTTTGTCACCGGATCTGGTCCGCCACCCGCAGGGCTCTTCTAAGGAGTGGGGAATGCATGAAGGTGGCGGCAGATCGGAAGCGTCGGCCAGCTCCAGAGTACAGGCCCGGCCAGAGGGTCTGGCTCTCTACCAGGGATCTTCCCCTTCATGTGGTGTCACGAAAATTGGCACCTAGGTTCGTAGGCCCATTCCCAGTGACCAAAGTAATAAACCCTGTCTCTGTCCGCCTTCGTCTCCCCAAGGCTCTGAGGGTTCATCCCACTTTCCATGTGGGACAACTGAAGCCGGTAAAGGAAAGCCCCATGGTTCCCGCAGCCAAACCCCCTCCACCCCCCCGAAAGCTCGACGGCAGCCTGGTCTATACGGTCAAGCGCCTGTTGGCGGTCCGGAACAGAGGCAAAGGGAGACAGTTTCTGGTTGACTGGGAGGGTTAATGACCAGAGGAACGCTCCTGGATCCCATCAAGATTTGTCGAGGATCAAACTCTCATTAATGACTTTTTTCGCCAGCACCCTCAAGTTCCTGGGCCGTCAGGAGTCGGCCCTAGAGGGGAGAGTACTGTCATCTCTCGCAAATGATGTTGTTTTTATCTTTGTCTAGTGATTTTCCCCTTTAATTTTGAATAGTAACCTTTCCTCTCTTTCAGATACTCTGACCTCCCTTCCTTGTGTGACCCCCACTCCTGTGATTGTCGACCACGCCCCTGATTGTTTCCACCTGTTCCACATTACCTGGTGTATTTATTGTCCTTGTCTCCCTTTGTCCTGTGCCAGTTCATTTAGTTTCTTGTGACAGTCTACCAGCGTATCATGCCAGAAAGAATCCCAAGCAGAGCTTTGAGCCACGTCTTGTCTAAGTATATTCATGCTCCTAGTGTTTTTCCTCATTGAAGTGATTTTGTTTCGTTAGTGTTTTTTTTGTTAAAAACCTGTGTGAGTGTTGTGCATTTGAGTTCAAACCCGTTTATTCAGTCGTAACACCTTCTGCAGGTGACAGGGAGACGCGCTCTGGCGGCGGTCTCGTTCAGGATCCGAAAACACAATTTAAATATTTTGCACACTTATTCGCGTGCCACCATTGGCACGCCGACCCCTGATTTATACTATACATATTACATACTTTACACAACATGATAGTAATATATAATGAATACTCACTCTGGCAGCGGGGAGGGCTGCTGCTCCACGAGCCGTCAGACTGACAGACGATCTGAAGATGATCCAGAGCCTCTCCATCCTACACACACACACACACACACACACACACACACACACACACACACACACACACACACACACACACACACACACATTAAATCACAGCTCTGAGATCGTAGGAAGTGACTCGCTGGTTTTTCAGAATAAGACGCAGTACCTGCAGCAGAGTGAATCCAGTTGAGCAGGTGAACAGGATGTGGTCTTTGAACGAGTATTCTGATTGGACGGGGGTCAGCAGGGCATGGGGTGGGGCTTCAGGTGCCGCACACGTACTTCCTGTCACAACAAAATAAAAGCCCTAAATGAAAGCGGCGGCTCACTGCTGTGTGTACAGTGTGTACTTCTACCTATATACGGGTATTAGTGTATAGTACAGTGTCCAGACTCTGGTGTCCCACAGGGCTCTGGTGTCCCACAGGACTCTGTGGTGGGCCCACAGGGCTCAGTAGTAGTAACAATGCCCCTTCAATCATATTAGTATGCAAGAAAAGTGACAGGTGGTGTGACAGGTTACACCTCTCCCTACTTACTACATACTAATGTGATTGAAGGGGCATTGTTACTACTACTGGGCTCTGGTGTCCCACAGGACTCTGTGCTGGGCCCACAGAGCTCTGGTGTCCCACAGAGCTCTGGTGTCCCACAGGGCTCTGGTGTCCCACAGGACTCTGTGCTGGGCTCACAGGGCTCTGGTGTCCCACAGGGCTCTGTGCTGGGCCCACTGCTCCTCCTGTGCTATGTCAGTGCTTCATGCGGTTATTCACTGATGATTGCTCGCTCTACAGGCCTGTTGATAATGGAGCTGACCAGGAGGATCAACAGGAGACCGGACCAGACTCCAGGGATGGGCTTTAAGATTAATTGGATGGGATTTAATAGTAAAGTTGTTACATTACATTACATTGCATTTAGCTGACGCTTTTGTCCAAAGCAACTTACAATAAGTACATTCGACCAGGAAGACACAACCTTGAAGAAAACAGAATCATAAAGTACATCAGGTTTCATAGAGCCAAACATTTCAAGTGCTACTCAACTGGCTTTAGGTAAGCCAGTCCTTTATTAGTATAAAAGTGCTTCGTTAATAGTTCTAATGCTCGAAGTGGAGTCGAAAGAGATGAGTTTTCAGTCTGGAAGATGTGCAAGCTATCTGCCGTCCTGATGTCAATGGGGAGCTCATTCCACCATCTTGGAGCCAGGACAGCAAACCCACGTGTTTCTGCTGATGGGAACTTGGGTCCCCCTCGCAGCGAGGGTGCAGCGAGTCGTTTGGCTGATGCAGAGCGTAGTGCACGCGCTGGGGTGTACGGTTTAACCATGTCCTGGATGTAGTTGTCCATAAGAAACTGTTATATTAGTAAAGTGTACAGCTAATATATATCAATTAATTGTAAACAAAACAATATATTGCCTACAGCACTTGGATGGTAGGGTCACAGTGTGGAGAAGACACGGAGAATGCTTTGCTGATTACTGCACCGATAGAGTAGGAGAGGATGGCCCCCTGCTGTCCCTGCAGAGTGACCAACACAACAGTCTCCAGCCCAGGTTCCCTCCTGAGTCGTCGCTGGAGTAGTGTGTATTAGTACCTGTAGTTGTGTATTAGTGTGTATAATTACCTATAGTTGTGTAGGTCAGTCTCCAGCCCACGTTCTCCCCTGAGTCGTCGCTGTGGAACATCACCGTCGCCTCGTGTCCGTCAGTCTCGATGTCGTCTGGAGCTCGAGTCCCGCAGAATGGACCGAACGTCCTGCTGCCAGACACCACCTGACATCCCATAATATTCACTGTTACTGCCAGACACCACCTGACATCCCATAATATTCACTTCCTGTTCAGTTACTGCTTTTAGACAGACGTTTGTGTGCTGTGTGTCTACAGGAACCTCAGGATAAAGTGTGTGTGTGTGTGTCTCACCCTCAGCTGGTCATAAGGACAGCTGACCTCGGGGTGGTCCTCGATGTCGAAGTGGGAGTGGAAGTGGAGGCGGAGCCTGAAGCCCGGCGGCACCTGGATCCTCAGGGAGCAGTCGGAGCTCTTAGGGTACGGAGAGGGGAAATCTACAGAGCTCAGAACTCCAGAGCGCTCCCTGAACACACCATCACTGCACTCCACTGACACACACACACACACACATTGGATTAAAGGTGGGGTAGGTACGTTTGAGAAACCGGCTCGAGATACACTTGTTTTTATATTGCATGGAATGCTCTTAACGTCCCGATAGCAATGAATATCTGAAGTGCTTTGAAGCCGTGGCGCTGTGAAAAGCACGACCAATCATCTGAGCCGGCTAAAGTAACTGGATGGCCTACCTGCCTGTCAGCCTTCCATCTGGGCACAAACTGATCTCGTGCCCTCATTGGTCATGAGCGCGTTCGTGTGTGTTGGAGGAGGGGCTCTGTGAGGAAGTGGCAGATTTTTTCCGGCTGTGAATTTTCTAATTCTAGCGCACTCGAGCTGGTTTCTCCAAAATGACCTACCCCACCTTTAACTGTTACAATCAAGAGAACATAATAAATCCGGTCTCCACAAACTGCACCAAAATAACAGTTTAAATGTATTTTAACATTATAACCCTGGTAGTAATTTGTTGTAATGTAACAATAATGTGATTACTTATTGGTATTATTATTTATATGTTGACAGTTTCCTGCAGTGTCTGTAAAGCTCGGAGTTACCCACAATGCATCAGGGTTAGAAAGCATCAATACATAACATATCTGTTGTATCTTCCCACAGAACCCCCCCCCGATCCTCTGTGTTTATGTCAGAGACATTTTGAGAGTCAAGACCCCCGACCCCCTAATCTCTGTGTGTGTGTGTGTGTGTGAGAGAGAGTGTGTGAGCCTCCCCCACACAGAGACATGCAGAACATGTAAATATTTAGCTCCAATCAGAAGCTGCTATCAGTCAGAGAGAGGGCAGAGTACACACACACACACACACACACACACACACACACACACACACACACACACACACACACACACACACACACACACACACACACACACACACACACACACACACACACACACACACACACACACACACACACACACACACACACACACACACACACACACACAGCATGTTCAGTATTATAATATTGGCATGTGGTGCAGTGGGTAGTTTGTTGGTGTTGGGATCAGGGGAGCACAGGTTCAAACCCCACTGCAGTCAGCATGTCGTTGTGCCCCTGAGACACTTCACCCCAAATTGCTCCTGTGGGTATTGTATAATTTATTTTAAAGTAAAGGAGAGGTTTGTGATGTTTGTCACAAAGAGTTTCAGTGTTTGACTTGGAGACGTGATCCGGATCAGCCGCTGGAATTCAGATCAACCTCTAAACACACACACACACACACACACACACACACACACACACACACACACACACAGTGTAAACTCTCTGTGTTAGCTGCGACACAGTCTGAGGACGGAGGATTAAATTGAGGAAGGTTAACTCAGCGTAATCCATTTACACACAACACGAACACACACACAGAGCGTACACAAACACACACACACACACACACACACACACACACACACACACACACACACACACACACACACACAGAGAACACACACTCATCCTGATCTCACGGTGGAACAGAAAAGCTAACATCGCTTCATCGCTGCTAGCTTTCTGCCTTCTAAGTCAAACGGGAAGTTACAACAACTACACTCGATGACATTTGAACGCATCATGATTACGTTAAAATAAACCCCTCGCCTAAACCTCTTTTTTACAGAGTAGATCTTAAACGCACCACGATGGTCTTATTTTAGCGGCTGCAAACAGCTAATGTTAGCTAGCTCTATATTACATCACGTGATACGCTTCAGGTGTACGGAGGCTAACGGGTGCTAACGGGTGCTAACCTTCTCCATCAGGAGAAACAGCTTCAGAAAGGATGCAGATATAAAAACACAAATGTTCCTCATGAAGAAACATCTCCAGCAACAACACGTGCAGCGTTTAGAGAACATCCAGCAACAACGCACAGAGCCGGGAGACCAGGGGACACTAAAGAGTGACGCACACAGCTGGGAGACCAGGGGACACTAAAGAGTGACGCACACAGCCGGGAGACCAGGGGACACTAAAGAGTGACGCACACAGCTGGAGACCAGGGGACACTAAAGAGTGACGCACACAGCTGGGAGACCAGGGGACACTAAAGAGTGACGCACACAGCCGGGAGACCAGGGGACACTAAAGAGTGACGCACACAGCTGGAGACCAGGGGACACTAAAGAGTGACGCACACAGCCGGGAGACCAGGGGACACTAAAGAGTGACGCACACAGCTGGGAGACCAGGGGACACTAAAGAGTGACGCACACAGCCGGGAGACCAGGGGACACTAAAGAGTGACGCACACAGCTGGGAGACCAGGGGACACTAAAGAGTGACGCACACAGCCGGGAGACCAGGGGGCACTAAAGAGTGACGCACACAGCTGGGAGACCAGGGGACACTAAAGAGTGACGCACACAGCCGGGAGACCAGGGGACACTAAAGAGTGACGCACACAGCTGGAGACCAGGGGACACTAAAGAGTGACGCACACAGCTGGGAGACCAGGGGACACTAAAGAGTGACGCACACAGCCGGGAGACCAGGGGACACTAAAGAGTGACACACACAGCCGGGAGACCAGGGGACACACAGCCGGGAGACCAGGGGACACTAAAGAGTGACGCACACAGCCGGGAGACCAGGGGACACTACAGAGTGACGCACACAGCCGGGAGACCAGGGGACACTAAAGAGTGACGCACACAGCTGGAGACCAGGGGACACTAAAGAGTGACGCACACAGCTGGGAGACCAGGGGACACTAAAGAGTGACGCACACAGCCGGGAGACCAGGGGACACTAAAGAGTGACGCACACAGCCGGGAGACCAGGGGACATTACAGAGTGACGCACACAGCCGGGAGACCAGGGGACACTAAAGAGTGACGCACACAGCTGGAGACAAGGGGACACTACAGAGCAGCGATGTGCAGTCAGGGGAGGCAGGGGAGGCAGAGCCTCACCTGTCATACTCATAGACTGGCCATACTACAATGTAACGGAAAAACAACAAAGAAAAACTAAATAGTAATAATAATAAAATGTCTTCACTGATCTGTGTTGTAAGTCTGATTTCTGTTTGATTCCAATCGCTTTTTATAGTCAAAATCAGCAAATTTGCCGAGCTCCGCTATAACTACATGGGAGCGATGAGGAGTGAGGCAGGGACGAGCTCTGCCTCACGTAAGCCCACAGTAACTGGCTGGAGCGCGGGCACTAATTTAGCGTGGGCACTTATTTTGTGAGCGCTCTCAAGCCAGTTACTGTGTGGTGAGGTGAGGCACAGATGAGCTCTGCCTCACCTCAGAATGCGTCACCTCACATAAACTGTCTGGAAAGCGGGCCCTAAGCGCATGCCTGCACCATCTCACTGTAGGTCACCAATGTAATGTTTGTAGATCCCTTTATTACATTTATCCTCGCCATCCATAGTCTCTAAATAACTTATTTCACGTATATATGATATTTAGGCTCGCCGTACAACGGCAATGAAAAAAGCACCAGGGGAGGCAGCCATAACCTCTGCCGCACTGAAGGGGGCGCACGTGAGCCCACAGGTCCTTGTTGCTACTGTTATTCTACGCAGAGACGGTATAGACGCGAACAACAAACTAGACTTTTGAAACTAGAGGAAGATAAGGAGGACTTTTACAAAACAGTAATAGAGATTGTTGTCCAGAAGGATAGCATGGACTTCATCTTCAAGTCAAGGTAAGACCACATTGGTAATGAAAATTGGATCTTACTAAGAAAGAACAATCCAATATTTAGATTGTGGGTATCCTTTTGTTGAACGGTCTGTTTAAAATGAATCGAAACATCAGACCAAAAAAGCTTTTGAAAATAACAGAATATTTCGATTAAGGTCAGAATATAATATTTGTAAATCTGACTCTGAAAGAGTCAGTGCCTCACCAGCCATGAACCTCACCGCACGTCACTGCTACAGAGTGATGCACACAGCTGGGAGACCAGGGGACACTAAAGAGTGACGCACACAGCTGGGTGACCAGGGGACACTAAAGAGTGACACACACAGCTGGAGACCAGGGGACACTAAAGAGTGACGCACACAGCTGGGAGACCAGGGGACACTAAAGAGTGACGCACACAGCTGGGAGACCAGGGGACACTAAAGAGTGACGCACACAGCTGGAGACCAGGGGACACTAAAGAGTGACGCACACAGCTGGGAGACCAGGGGACACTAAAGAGTGACGTACACAGCTGGGAGACCAGGGGACACTAAAGAGTGACGCACACAGCTGGAGACCAGGGGACACTAAAGAGTGACGCACACAGCTGGAGACCAGGGGACACTAAAGAGTGACGCACACAGCTGGAGACCAGGGGACACTAAAGAGTGACGCACACAGCTGGAGACCAGGGGACACTAAAGAGTGACGCACACAGCTGGAGACCAGGGGACACTAAAGAGTGACGCACACAGCTGGAGACCAGGGGACACTAAAGAGTAAGTCTCAGACTCAGACCTGAGACTCACCTGAGACTCACCTGAGTCTCAGGTTGGTCTCAGGTGAGTCTCAGGTTGGTCTCACCTGTGCAGGTGCGGTTGTCGGCATGCAGCTGGTAACCGTAGCGACAGGAGCAGTAGAACCCCCCGATGAAGTTGTGACAGAAATGATCGCAGAGGAGATCCTCGTCAGCAGCAACGCACTCATCCACATCTGCAGGGAGACAGGTAAACAACAACAACAACACTTTAATAACAACAACAACACATTATAATAACAACAACACATTCATAATAATAACAACAACAACATCAACACATTAATATTAACAATAAAACATTAATAATAATAAACTACAGTGAATTATATATGTGTCTATGTGTTCCTGTAGTTCTCTCTGCGTTCCTGTAGTTCTCTCTGTGTTCCTGTAGTTCTCTATGCGTTCCTGTAGTTCTCTCTGCGTTCCTGTAGTTCTCTATGTGTTCATGTAGTTCTCTCTGCGTTCCTGTAGTTCTCTCTGCGTTCCTGTAGTTCTCTATGTGTTCCTGTAGTTCTCTCTGTGTTCCTGTAGTTCTCTCTGTGTTCCTGTAGTTCTCTCTGTGTTCCTGTAGTTCTCTCTGCGTTCCTGTAATTATCTATGTGTTCCTGTAGTTCTCTCTGTGTTCATGTAGTTCTCTCTGTGTTCCTGTAGTTCTCTCTGTGTTCCTGTAGTTCTCTATGTGTTCATGTAGTTCTCTCTGTGTTCCTGTAGTTCTTTATGTGTTCATGTAGTTCTCTATGTGTTCCTGTAGTTCTCTATGTGTTCCTGTAGTTCTCTATGTGTTCATGTAGTTCTCTATGTGTTCCTGTAGTTCTCTCTGTGTTCCTGTAGTTCTCTCTGTGTTCCTGTAGTTCTCTCTGCGTTCCTGTAGTTCTCTATGTGTTCCTGTAGTTCTCTATGTGTTCATGTAGTTCTCTCTGTGTTCCTGTAGTTCTCTCTGTGTTCCTGTAGTTCTCTCTGTGTTCCTGTAGTTCTCTCTGTGTTCATGTAGTTCTCTCTGTGTTCCTGTAGTTCTCTATGTGTTCATGTAGTTCTCTCTGCGTTCCTGTAGTTCTCTCTGTGTTCCTGTAGTTCTCTCTGCGTTCCTGTAGTTCTCTATGTGTTCCTGTAGTTCTCTCTGTGTTCCTGTAGTTCTCTCTGCGTTCCTGTAGTTCTCTATGTGTTCCTGTAGTTCTCTATGTGTTCCTGTAGTTCTCTCTGTGTTCCTGTAGTTCTCTATGTGTTCCTGTAGTGCTCTCTGCGTTCCTGTAGTTCTCTCTGTGTTCCTGTAGTTCTCTCTGTGTTCCTGTAGTTCTCTCTGTGTTCCTGTAGTTCTCTCTGCGTTCCTGTAGTTCTCTCTGTGTTCCTGTAGTTCTCTCTGTGTTCCTGTAGTTCTCTCTGTGTTCCTGTAGTTCTCTCTGTGTTCCTGTAGTTCTCTATGTGTTCCTGTAGTTCTCTATGTGTTCCTGTAGTTCTCTCTGTGTTCCTGAAGTTTTCTATGTGTTCCTGTAGTTCTCTCTGTGTTCCTGTAGTTCTCTCTGTGTTCCTGTAGTTCTCTATGTGTTCCTGTAGTTCTCTCTGTGTTCCTGTAGTTCTCTATGTGTTCCTGTAGTTCTCTCTGTGTTCCTGTAGTTCTCTCTGTGTTCCTGTAGTTCTCTCTGTGTTCCTGTAGTTCTCTATGTGTTCCTGTAGTTCTCTCTGCGTTCCTGTAGTTCTCTATGCGTTCCTGTAGTTCTCTCTGTGTTCCTGTAGTTCTCTCTGTTTCATGTAGTTCTCTCTGTGTTCCTGTAGTTCTCTGTGTGTTCCTGTAGTTTCTCTCTGTGTCTCCTGTAGTTCTCTATGTGTCTCCTGTAGTTCTCTATGTTTTCCTGTAGTTCTCTATGTCTCCTGTAGTTCTCTGTGTCTCCTGTAGTTCTCTGTGTCTCCTGTAGTTCTCTATGTGTTCCTGTAGTTCTCTCTGTGTTCCTGTAGTTCTCTCTGTGTTCCTGTAGTTCTCTCTGTGTTCCTGTAGTTCTCTCTGTGTTCCTGTAGTTCTCTATGTGTTCCTGTAGTTCTCTCTGTGTTCCTGTAGTTCTCTCTGTGTTCCTGTAGTTCTCTCTGTGTTCTGTAGTTCTCTGTGTTCCTGTAGTTCTCTATGTGTTCCTGTAGTTCTCTGTGTTTCCTGTAGTTCTCTCTGTGTTCATGTAGTTCTCTGTGTTCCTGTAGTTCTCTATGTGTTCCTGTAGTTCTCTCTGTGTTTCCTGTAGTTCTCTCTGTGTTCCTGTAGTTCTCTATGTGTCTCCTGTAGTTCTCTATGTCTCCTGTAGTTCTCTATGTGTTCCTGTAGTTCTCTCTGTGTTCTGTAGTTCTCTCTGTGTTTCCTGTAGTTCTCTCTGTGTTCCTGTAGTTCTCTATGTGTTCCTGTAGTTCTCTCTGTGTTCCTGTAGTTCTCTCTGCGTTCCTGTAGTTCTCTATGTGTTCCTGTAGTTCTCTCGGTGTTCCTGTAGTTCTCTCTGTGTTCCTGTAGTTCTCTCTGTGTTCATGTAGTTCTCTCTGTGTTCCTGTAGTTCTCTCTGTATTCATGTAGTTCTCTCTGTGTTCCTGTAGTTCTCTCTGTGTTCCTGTAGTTCTCTCTGTGTTCCTGTAGTTCTCTATGAGTTCCTGTAGTTCTCTCTGTGTTCTTGTAGTTCTCTCTGTGTTCATGTAGTTCTCTCTGTGTTCCTGTAGTTCTCTCTGTATTCATGTAGTTCTCTCTGTGTTCCTGTAGTTCTCTCTGTGTTCCTGTGTTACTCTCGTGTATTCTTAGTTCTCTATGTCTCCTGTAGTTCTCTCTGTGGTCCGGTAGTTCCTCTCTGTGTTCCTGTAGTCTCTTCTGTGTCTCCTGTAGTTCTCTGTGTCTCCTGTAGTTCTCTGTGTCTCCTGTAGTTCTCTATGTCTCCTGTAGTTCTCTATGGTGTCTCCTGTAGTTCTCTGTGTCTCCTGTAGTTCTCTCTGTGTCTCCTGTAGTTCTCTATGTCTCCTGTAGTTCTCTATGGTTTCCTGTAGTTCTCTGTGTCTCCTGTAGTTCTCTGTGTCTCCTGTAGTTCTCTGTGTGTTCACGATAGTTCGTCTCTGTAGTTCATGTAGTTCTTCTCTGTGTTTCCTGTAGTTCTCTATGTTGGTGCCTGTAGGGTTCTCTCCTGTGTTCCTGTAGTTCCTCTATGATGTTCCTGTAGTTCCTCTCTGTGTTCTCTGTAGTTCCTCCTCTGTGTTCATGTAGTTCTCTCTGTGTTCCTGTAGTTCTCTATGTGTTCCTGTAGTTCTCATCTGTAGGTTCATGTAGTTCTCCTACTGTGTTCCTGTAGTTCTCTCTGTCTGTTCCTTGGTAGTTCTCTCTATGTGTTCCTGTAGTTCTCTCTGTGTTGCCTGTAAGTTCGCCTATTTGTTCCTGTGAAGTTCTCTCCTTGTCTGTATCTCTAGTGTTACTGTGTTCTCTCCGGTTTCCTGTAGTTCTCTATGTCTCCTGTAGTTCTCTATGTGTTCGATTAGTTCTCTCTGTGTTTCCTGTAAGGTTCTCCTGTGGTATTCATGTAGTTCTCTCTGTGGTTCCTGTAGTTCTCGTCTGATGTGCCCTGTATTCTCTCTTGTGTTTCCTGTAGTAGCTCTATGTGTTCATGTAGTTCTCTCTGTGTTGCCTGTAGTTCTCCTCCTGTGATTCATGTAGTTCTCTATGTGGTTCCTGTAGTTCTCTTCTGTGTTCTTGTAGTATCTCTCTTGTTTCATGATAGTTCTCTATGTGTTCCTGTAGTTCTGCCAGTCTTATCTCTGTAGTTTTCCTGTAGTTCTCTCTGTGTTCCTGTA
>NW_022991329.1:0-30825 GCF_902827175.1 Gymnodraco acuticeps | reverse complement strand
CCAGGGACACGATGCATCACATGACCAGGGACACGATGCATCACATGACCAGGGACACGATGCATCACTTGACCAGGGACACGATGCATCACTTGACCAGGGACACATGCATCACATGACCAGGGACACGATGCATCACATGACCAGGGACACGATGCATCACATGACCAGGGACAACACTGCATCACATGACCAGGGACACGCTGCATCACATGACCAGGGACACGTCACATGACCAGGGACACGATGCATCACATGACCAGGGACACGTCACATGACCAGGGACACGATGCATCACTTGACCAGGGACATGATGCATCACATGACCAGGGACACGTCACATGACCAGGGACACGATGCATCACATCACCAGGGACACATCACATGACCAGGGACACGATGCATCACATGATCAATCAATCAATCAATCAATGTTTATTTATATAGCCCAATATCACAAATGACCAGGGACACGATGCATCACTTGACCAGGGACACGTCACATGACCAGGGACACAATGCATCACATGACCAGGGACACGATGCATCACATGACCAGGGACACGATGCATCACATGACCAGGGACACGATGCATCACTTGACCAGGGACACGTCACATGACCAGGGACACAATGCATCACATGACCAGGGACACAATGCATCACATGACCAGGGACACGCTGCATCACATGACCAGGGACACGCTGCATCACATGACCAGGGACACGTCACATGACCAGGGACACGATGCATCACATGACCAGGGACACGTCACATGACCAGGGACACGATGCATCACTTGACCAGGGACATGATGCATCACATGACCAGGGACACGTCACATGATCAGGGACACGATGCATCACATGACCAGGGACACATCACATGACCAGGGACACGATGCATCACATGATCAATCAATCAATCAATCAATCAATGTTTATTTATATAGCCCAATATCACAAATGACCGGGGACACGATGCATCACTTGACCAGGGACACGTCACATGACCAGGGACACAATGCATCACATGACCAGGGACACGATGCATCACATGACCAGGGACACGATGCATCACATGACCAGGGACACGATGCATCACTTGACCAGGGACACGTCACATGACCAGGGACACAATGCATCACATGACCAGGGACACAATGCATCACATGACCAGGGACACGATGCATCACATGACCAGGGACACAATGCACACAGAACCACCACAAAGACACAATACTGTATATAAACATCAGAATGCCTACCAGAGCCACGCTGCTCAGCACGATGAATAAGATGATGAAGATCTCAAAGAGCTTGTGTTGGACGATGCAGAGGCAGAACCTCCTGAAGTTAGTCCAGACCTGCCCTGCTCCACGGGACGAGTCTACGACCTGGAGGGGACAGCACTCTGAAACACAAACAAAGACACTGATGCTGCTCTCCGATACTGGTCTCTGATTGGCTGTGTTGCGATGCTGGTCTCTGATTGGCTGTGTTACTGGTCTCTGATTGGCTGTGTTACTGGTCTCTGATTGGCTGTGTTACTGGTCTCTGATTGGCTGTATTGCTGGTATTTGATTGGCTGTGTTGCTGGTCTCTGATTTGCTGCGTTAATGATCTATGATTGGCTGTGTTGCTGCTCTCTGATTGGCTGTGTTAATGATCTATGATTGGCTATGTTGCTGCTCTCTGATTGGCTCTTACTCTGGCTGCAGCAGTCCTCAGGGTCTCCGTGCTGATGGCCTTCAGGAGTTTTCTGCACAGAAGCATTCCCAGTTTACTACACATACTCAGAGTACTACACATACTCAGAGTACTACACATACTCAGAAATACTGCAGTATAATAAGAGCGTTTACTGCTTTCTGTTCAGGCGTCTCCTCGTGCACCTCGTGATCTCCGTTGGTCCTGATGTCTAGAGCCAGGTGTTCCTTCCTGTCCACTTCCTGTCCGTCACTCTCTGTCGTCAGACACAGGAAACAGTCATCAGATAGAGACTCACCCTGAACCCTCTCTGACACCAGGAGTCACAATGGAGAGGGATTTAGATAAAGCTCTAGATCCTGGTCTCACCTGTGAGTTCTGGTTTAGCGCCGGTCTTCCTCCCCAGCAGACTCCCAGTAGCTCTGTAGATCCGCCTCAAAGCCATCTGGACGTTGTTATTGACCTTCTCTTCTGGACCTGCCGGACTGAGACCACGGAGCGGACTCAGCAACAAGACCAGGAACAGGTTCAGGACCTGGAACCATAAAGAAAGTAATGACTAGACACAAGAACAGACTCCAGACCAGCAACAAGACCAGGTTACAATTACCAACTTTAAACTAGACCAGAGGTGGAGTGCACCAGCTGGGCGTAAAAAAGTAGTTCTTAACTCTAACATCGGGCTTATCTACGTCCGACTTAGTGATTCGAATTTACACCGAGTGCACCAAGCCTGACTAGTCAAGGTCGTAGCTGCGCCTCGTCTTAAGATGCGCGTCCACGTCAATACATGCCAAACGGTAATTGTTGCTAAGCAACACACGTCTACATAATTCAACACTCAAAACCTCTCCATTCAAAGCAGCCCGTTAGCGTAACATCACCCCACAGTGTCAGTAGCCTCTGAACTTCTATCCACCAGGGCATGCAATGAATTTGCCTTCTTCACTGACAACATTCAGACAAGCAGTCAGTGCCTCTGCATCAGGTACAGCAAATGTGTTGTCCCTATGTCCACCTAATATAAATTCAAACACCATGACACAGTTCCATCAGATTAATGATAAAAACCTAGAGGACATTATTCAACTTCTGAAATCCTCCTCCTGCTGCCTTGATATTATTCCAATAGGATTTTTCAAAGATGTTTTTTGTTGCATGGCCTCAGATCTACTTCATAGAGTAAACAAATCTCTTCACTCAGGTATTTTTCTACAGGCCCTGAAAACTGCAGTCATTAAACCGCTCTTAAAAAAGCATAATCTAGACGCTTCAGTAATGAACAATTACAGGCCCATATCAAACCTCCCATTTCTAGGTAAAATCATTGAAAAAGTAATTTCTCGCATTTAAACAACTGTTTTGATGTGTTCCAGTCAGGCTTTCGTCCAAACCACAGTACTGAGACTGCTCTTGTAAAGGTCTTCAATGACATCCACTTGAACACAGACAGTGGCAGAACTTCAGTGTTAGTATTATTAGATCTCAGTGCTGCGTTTGACACTGTTGTAAATTCGAATCACTAAGTCGGACGTAGATACTGTCTTCCAAAATGTTCCCACACCACGCCGCTCCTCCGCTCCCTTCACTGGCTTCCAGTAACTGCTAGAATCCACTTCAAGACCCTAGTACTAGCGTACCATGCTGTGAATGGATCTGGCCCTTCCACGTGCACTCCGCTCTGCATCAGCCAAACAGCTCGCTGCGCCCTCGCTGCGAGGGGGACCCAAGTTCCCATCAGCAGAAACACGTGGGTTTGCTATCCTGGCTCCAAAATGGTGGAATGAGCTCCCCATTGAAATCAGGACAGCAGAAAGCTTACACACCTTCCAGACTGAAAACTCATCTCTTTCGACTCCACTTCGAGCGATACAATTACTAACAAAGCACTTACGTATAAAGGACTGGCTTATCTAAAGCCAGTTGAGCAGCACTTGAAATGTTTGGCTCTATGAAACCTGATGTACTTATATGATTCTGTTTTCTTCAAGGTTGTATCTTGTTGATCCAACGCACTTATTGTAAGTCGCTTTGGATAAAAGCGTCAGCTAAATGCAATGTAATGTAATTGACCACAGCATATTACTAGACCGACTGGAAAACTGGGTGGGACTTTCGGAAACAGTTCTAAATTGGTTTTTTGGTCTTAAAGGACAGAAACAACTTTGTTTCTATAGGTAAATACACATCTGAGTTGACAAATATGACATGTGGGGTTCCTCAAGGCTCCATCTTGGGGCCTCTTCTCTTTAACATCTACATTCTACCACTGGCTCAGATAATGAAAAACAACAAAATAAGTTACCATAGCTATGCGGATGACACACACATTTACGTAACAATTTCACCAGGAGACTATGCTCCAATTCAAACACTGAGTAAGTGCATTGAACAAATCAATGACTGGATGTGTCAGAACTTTCTCCAATTAAACAAAGATAAAACTGAGGTAATGGTTTTTGGAGCCAAGTCAGAACGTATAAAAGTTAGCGCTGAGCTTCAGTCTGCAATGTTCAAAACAACAGATAGAGCCAGAAATCTAGGTGTAGTCATGGACCTGAGTTTCAACAGTCACATTAAAACAGTTACTAAATCAGCCTACTATCACCTAAAGAATATATCTAGGATTAAAAGACTAATGTCACAGCAGGATTTGGAAAAACTTGTCCATGCTTTTATCTTCAGTAGACTGGACTACTGCAATGGTGTCTTCACAGGTCTCACTAAAACATCTATTAGGAAGCTGCAGCTGATTCAGAACGCCGCTGCTCGAGTCCTCACTAACACTAAGAAAGTGGATCACTCCAGTTCTGAAGTCTTTACACTGGCTTCCTGTGTGTCAAAGAATAGATTTCAAAATACTGCTGCTGGTTTATAAAGCACTGAATGGTTTAGGCCCAAAATACATTTCTGATCTTCTGCTAAATTATGAACCATCCAGATCTCTCAGGTCTTCAGGGACTGGTCAGCTTTCTGTCCCCAGAGTCAGAACTAAACATGGAGAAGCAGCGTTCAGTTATTATGCTCCAAATATCTGGAACAAACTCCCAGAAACCTGCAGGTCCGCTGCAACTCTGACTACTTTCAAATCCAGCAAGAAGACTTTTCTTTTTGTCGCTGCTTTTAATTGAACTATTCACATCTTAAACTGCACTGTAACTTTTATCCATGTATTTTTTATTTTAATGCTGCTTTTAAATGCCATTTTCTTAATGTCTTTCATTTTTGTAAAGCACTTTGAATTGCTTTTTGTTGAAATGTGCTATATAAATAAACTTGCCTTGCCTTGCTAAGTCTGTTAGCATGTTTTCGCTCAGGGCTCATTTAGACGCTTCGTGTCAAAATGGTACATATCGTCAGCTGCTGAGTGTCTTCCCGTTAAGTGGGTATGACAGATTAATTGGTTGTTAAATGTTAAGAAGCCTTGAGACACAGTTTCGTGAAAAAAAACAAAACAGGTTGACTCCAGTCGACTTGCTGCTTTCCTACGTGGTGAAACGATCAGAGGTGTAGTGCTGCCGGAGCGTACCAGACCGCCGCGCCGGCACTTCATAAATTGCAGTACCCATAAGAAGCAGAACATGCCGCAGTTTTTGCGGTGTCTTTAGTTGAAAGCCCAGTGACGATCTGCTCATCTGAAAATAAATGCTAAAAAGGGGCGGACTGGCCATCTGTGTGTTCTAGAGAATCACAGATCGGCCGGTCGTCAGCCCTCCTGTTGACAGTTGAGCCCTGTGTTTCAGCTGAAGAGGGCAGTTGAAGGGGTAACCGGTGACATAAGGAATCTAACTTTGAATATCCACCAGAGGTTTTAAAAAAGTCTTAAAGAAGTCTTGGGTGATCTCATGTGTTCTCATGTGTTCTCATGTGATCTTGTGTGCTCTCATGTGATCTTGTGTGTTCTCATGTGATCCCGTGTGAGCTGCAGGAACTCACCAGCAGGTTTCCTGAGACGAGGAGCATCATGAAGAAGAGGAGACAGGATGTCTTTCTGGAGACCTCCATGCAGTCCCACAGCGCCTCGACCCAGTCCCCGAACAGAACCCTGAGGACCACCAGGAGGGAGTGGAAGAAGTCTGTCATGTGGAAACGAGGAAGCTTGCAGTCCTCTGCGATGCGACAGACTTGGTCTTTGTAGTCCTTTCCAAAAAGCTGCATGCCAGCAATGGAGAAGATGAAGAGCGTGATGAAGAGGAGGAGCGTCAGGTTCCTCAGAGAACTCAGAGCCGTCCAGATGATCTTCATCAACATGTGGAGCATCGGCCACCACCTGGCCAGCCGGAGGAACCGCATCTAGAGACAACTTCTGTTATTATTCCTCATTTTATTATTATCATCATCATCGTCATCGTCATTGTCATCGTCATCACCATCATCATCGTCATCATCATCATCATCATCTGGAGAAAAGTTCTGTTATTATTAAATCTTCCATTTCCATGATCATCATCATCATCACCACCACCATCATCATCACCATCATCATCATCACCACCATCATCATCATCATCATCACCACCACCACCACCACCATCATCATCATCATCACCACCATCATCATCACCAGTGTGCAACTCGATTTTGACAGGAAAGCAACTGGAGACTTCTAGAATTGTGTGAGTAACATTCTGTCCTTAGACTTCTCTGTTTCAGTGTGTGTACTCTGTATCAATGCTCTGTAGTTGATCTGACTGGAATTGTGATTTTAAATCTCAAAACCGCTACAGTATCTGTCAGGCAGAAACTTGGGACAAGTCATTTGACTGAAACCTTAAAAGTGAACTAACTGACTGCTAGGGTTAACTTTGATTTAAACATTTGTAGAATACTAAGAGCTTTATTGAGTAGGTGTAACTGTATTAAGGGTTAAACTCATAACTTTATAACTTAGGGTTTAATGTAATTGTAAAACCATTGGGCCACTGAAATTACAATAACAAGTCAGGAGGGAGCCAGTCTAGATTTCCTTTTGAGGGCCACCAGCTGCAGAGTTAACTAATTAAAGGGACGTGGCCCCACAGCTGTGAGAACTCAGCAATCAGGTGTCCATTTTAGGTAGCACTTTCCTGGAGCGTCAGCGTCAGACAGGCTAAGACTGACAAAGACATTGGAGTCCTGCGGGAGTCAAGACTGACAAAATGATCCTGGGAGTCAAAGACTGACAAATACATTGGAGTCCTGCTGGAGTCACGAGGGAGGCAAAGAGGAGGCAAATCCTACTTTGATTGAGCAAAGTATCGCTGGTGTTTTATTTTCTTTGGTTGTTTAGCCCCTCATGCTATAATCATGTGTATTTTCTCCATTCCTGTTTATGTGTCTTCTCTCAATTATCACTGGCCCCGTGTATCTCGTAATCGATATAACCGGCCTGCTCTCGTCTATCCCACATGCTCCACTGAGATCCAACATCTAGTTTCAGGCGGCCTGTGGAATTGCCAGTCAGCTGTTCGTAAGGCTGATTTCATCTCTGGCTACGCCTCCCTGCAGTCTCTGGATTTCCTTGCTCTCACTGAGACGTGGATTACTCCATTCAACACATCCACCCCAGCAGCTCTCTCCACAGCATATTCCTTCTCCCATACACCCAGACCCACTGGCAGAGGAGGTGGCACTGGTCTCCTGCTCTCTCCCAAATGGAGCTTTTCTCTCTTCAAGCTACCTAACTTCACTCCTTCCACCTTTGAATTCCATGCCGTCACAGTAACCCATCCTATACAGTTAACCATTGTTGTTCTCTACCGTCCACCAGGCGCCTTGGGGGACTTCTTGGAGGAATTAGATAATCTCCTCTCACACATCCCTGAAACTGGCCCTCCCGACTGTACTTCTCGGAGACTTCAACCTCCAGACGGGGAAGATAGACTAACTAACATCTCTGTTAACCGCCTTTGCTTTCTCACTGTCTCCGTCCCCACCAACTCATAAAGCTGGCAATGTCCTTGATCTCATATTCTCAAGGAACTGCGCTACTTCTAACCTCTCTGTAAACCCGCTCCACACATCTGATCACTTCTTCATTTCATTCTCTCTACCCCTTTCCAAACATAACAAACTAATCTCTTCTCATCCTGCACCTGTCCGCCGTAACCTTCGCTCCCTCTCCCCCTCTACCTTTGCCTCATCGGTGCTCTCAGCCCTCCCTTCCTCGGACTCGTTCCAACTCCTGCCTCCAAACTCTGCTGCAGAAACTCTCCTCTCTACTCTCTCATCCTCTCTGGACTCTCTGTCCTCTCACATCTCGTTAGGCTCGTCAGTCCCCTCCTGCTCCCTGGCTAAATGATGCACTGCGTGCTAATAGAACCATCCTTAGGGCAGCAGAGCGGAAATGGTGGAAATCCAAACACCATGACGACCTCCTAACCTATCAGGCTCTCCTCTCCTCTTTCTCTGCTTCCATCTCTCAGGCAAAAAGCACTTTCTTTCAAGATAAGATCCAATCTTCCTATTCCAATCCCAAAAAACTATTTTCCATCTTCTCCTCCCTCCTGGACCCCCCCAAAGCCCCTTCCCCGTCTGCTGCATTCGACACGGTGAATCATCAGATCCTCCTTCACACTCTCCAAGAAGTTGGAGTTTCAGGCTCTGCACTTTCCCTCCTCACCTCATACCTCAAAGACCGCACCTACAGGGTAACTTGGAGAGGGTCCGAGTCCGACCCTTGTCAATTAACTACAGGGGTCCCTCAGGGCTCTGTTATTGGTCCCCTCCTCTTCGCCTTGTACACAAACACCCAATTAATTCTGTCCTTTCCCCGCTCAGGGACCCAGGTCGTCGCACGCATCTCTGCTTGTCTAGCTGACATCTCTCAGTGGATGTCTGCTCACCACCTCAAGCTCAACCTTGACAAGACTGAACTGCTTTTCCTTCCGGGAAAAGTTTGTCCCACTCTTGACCTAACAATCAACATCGGCACCTCAGTTGTTTCCCCGACTCAGACTGCAAGGAATCTGGGTGTGACCCTAGATAACAACCTGTCCTTCACTGCAAACATCGCTGCTACAACCCGTTGCTGCAGATACACGCTTTACAACATCAGGAAGATACGTCCCCAGCTGACCCAGAAAGCGACTCAGCTTCTGGTCCAGGCTCTCGTCATCTCACGCCTAGACTACTGCAACTCCCTCCTGGCTGGTCTACCTGCATGTGCCATCCGACCTCTGCAGCTCATCCAGAATGCAGCGGCTCGTCTGGTCTTCAACCTTCCTAAATGTTCCCACACCACGTCGCTCCTCCGCTCCCTTCACTGGCTTCCGGTAACTGCTAGAATCCACTTCAAGACACTGGTACTTGCTTACCATGCTGTGAATGGATCTGGCCCTTCCTACATCCAGGACATGGTTAAACCGTACACCCCAGCGCGTGCACTACGCTCTGCATCAGCCAAACGACTCGCTGCACCCTCGCTGCGAAGGGGACCCAAGTTCCCATCAGCAGAAACACGTGGGTTTGCTATCCTGGCTCCAAGATGGTGGAATGAGCTCCCCATTGACATCAGGACAGCAGAAAGCTTACACACCTTCCAGACTGAAAACTCATCTCTTTTGACTCCACTTCCAGCGATAGAACTATTAACAAAGCACTTATATACTAATAAAGGACTGGCTTATCTAAAGCCAGTTGAGTAGCACTTGAAATGTTTTTGCTCTATGAAGCCTGATGTACTTTATGATTCTGTTTTCTTCAAGGTTGTGTCTTCCTGGTCGAATGCACTTATTGTAAGTCGCTTTGGATAAAAGCCTCAGCTAAATGCAATGTAATGTAATCACCATCACCACCATCATCATCATCATCATCAGCATCTTCTTCACTTTACTCAGGTTTGTGAGATTCAGTAATTATTGCTCTGCACGTTTAAAGGTAATCTATTCTGCAGAACCCTCTTCTTCACGTATCATCATCATCATCGGCTCTGAAACAGGAACAAAGACCCCTCTCTTTTTGTCCTGAGCCATCTCCATAAAAACCTGTCTGAAAATGAGCTGATCAGATGTTGGTCACTTTGTGATGTCACAGCGTTGTGTAACAATTAGCCAATCACCAACCAATGTAACCAACTGACCAATAGGAGGAAGGGCAGGTTGATGATGTCGGCGAGGAGCAGCAGACTGACGAAGACGATGATGCTGTCATAGACGTTCCAGGATACCTGTAACCAAGGCAACAGAAACACATGTTACCATAGCAACAGCTGTCATCACTGAGCCGCTGACAAAAAGGAAGTCTCACCTGAGCCGCTCACAAACAGGAAGTCTCACCTGAGCCGCTCACAAACAGGAAGTCTCACCTGGAAATATCCGTACGGATCGAAGGCCACGAGTTTCAGGAGCATCTCAACGATAAAGATCACCGTGAAGACCTGATGGAGCACAGACAGGTGAAGACAGACAGGTGAAGACAGACAGGTGGAGCACAGACAGGTGGAGCACAGACAGGTGGAGCACAGACAGGTAAATACATTATTAAATGGCATTTAAAAACAGGCATAATAAGCTAAGGTAATGAAATAAAATAAATAAATAAACACAGCAGGTACAGAATACATGACTAAAAGTGCTCAATTGAAAGCAGCGGCAAATAGGTGCGTTTTTAATCTGGATTTAAAAATAGGAAGTGTTTCGGCGGACGTGCACGATGTGGGCAGTTTGTTCCAGATGGTTGGGGCATAATAACTAAAAGCTGCTTTTCCACGTTTAGCTGTTGTTCTCGGAACAGAGAGCAGACCCGACCCAGAGGACCTGAGACTCCTAGATGCTTCATAGTGATGGAGGAGGTCGTCGATATACCTCGGTCCTAAGCCATTTAGTGATTTAAAGACTAGCAGTAATATTTTTAAATCAATTATTTGGCAGACTGGAAGCCAGTGTTATGATCTCAGAACCGGAGTGATGTGATCCACTTTTCTAATGTCAGTGAGGACTCTAGCAGCAGCGTTCTGAATCAGCTGCAGCTTTCTGATGGATTCTTTAGTGAGCCCTGTGAAGACACTATTGCAGTAGTCGAGTCTACTGAAAATAAAAGCATGGACAAGTTTTTCTAAATCCTGTTGCGACATTAGTTTTTTAATCCGTGATATATTCTTCAGGTGGTAGTATGCAGACCTAATAACTGTTGTAATGTGACTGTTAAAAGTCAGGTCTGAGTCCATCACTACACCCAGATGTCTTGCTTTGTGAGTTACTTTGTAGTCTGCCGACTGAAGCTCTGCGATTACTTTTAATCGGTCCTTCTTTGCTCCGAAAACAATGATCTCAGTTTTTTGTTTGTTCAATTGGAGAAAGTTCTGAGTCATCCAGTCAGTGATGTGCTCAATGCACTTGCTCAGTGGTCTAATTGGAGAATAGTCTCCCGGTGTAATTTTAAAATAAATCTGGGTGTCGTCTGCATAGATGTGATAGCTTAGATGGCTCTTTTTAATAATTTCAGCCAGAGGTAGCATATAAATATTAAAAAGCAAAGGTCCTAAGATGGAGCCTTGAGGAACCCTGCATGACATATTTATCAGTGTTGATTTGTAATTGCCTGTTGAGACAAAGTTTGTTCTGTCCTTTAAGTAGGAACTAAACCAGTTTAGAGCTGTTGCTGAAACTCCCACCCAGTTTTCAAGACGGTCTAGCAATATGTTGTGGTCAACAGTATCAAAGGCAGCGCTGAGATCTAATAATACTAACACTGATATTCTGCCACTGTCTGTGTTTAAATGGATGTCATTTAAGACCTTAACAAGTGAAGTCTCAGTGCTGTGGTTAGGTCTAAAGCCCGACTGGAACACATCAAAACCGTCAGTTAAAAACATGAAATTACTCAACTGTTGAAAAACTGCTTTTTCAATCAATTTGCTTAAAAAGGGAAGGTTAGATATTGGCCTGTAGTTATTCATTATGGTTGCGTCTAGGTTATGCTTTTTCAGGAGCAGTTTAATTACTGCAGTTTTCAGCGCCTGTGGAAATACACCTGATTGAAGAGACTTGTTTACTATGTGTAGTATATCTGAGACCAAGCAATGGAAAACTGTTTTGAAAAATCCTTTTGGGATGACGTCGAGGCTACAGGAGGAGGATTTCAGATGTTGGATAATGTCTTCCAGGTCTTTAGCATTTATCAGACGGAATTGTGACATGTCTGAAATGGCTTTAGGTGAACACAGGGAGAGTACATTTGCTGTACCTGATGCAGAGGCACTGACTGCTTGTCTGATTTGCATGATGTTGTCAGTGAAGAAGGAGGCCAAGTCATTGCAGGCCATGGTGGATAGAAATTCTGAGGCTATCAACACTGAGGGGTTTGTTAGTCTGTTGACGGTAGCAAAGAAGGCACGTGAGTTGTTTTTATTTTTGATAATGTCAGAAAAGAAAGACTGTCGTGCCTTTTTTATTTCCTGATTATAGAAACCGAGTTTCTCTTTATATATTTCCAAGTGAACCTGGAGATTTGTTTTTCAAATCAAGTTTTATTTATATAGCACATTTATAAACGATGTTTGGTGGAGCCAAAGTGCTGAACATATAATAAAAATAGCCTACAGTAGAGACACTTTACAGCAAATACAACACAGATTGTTCAGAATACCAGTATGAGAAAAACGACACCCTCTGTCCTTAGACCCTCTGTCCTCAGACCCTCTGTCCTCAGACCCTCTGTCCTCAGACCCTCTGTCCTCAGACCCTCACATCGTACAAGGAAACACTTCCAGAGAAAACCCACAGTTTAAAGGGAACATGGGAGAAACCTCAGGGAGAGCAACAGAGGAGGGATCCCTCTCCCAGGACGGACAGACGTGTAATAGATGCCGTGTGTAAATCCAAGAGATAATACATTTTACAGCATATACACCGGATGTTAGGAAATGCATGTGTCTGTAATAAGAAGATGAATCCACGAGGATGTCAGCTACAATCCTGTGGAAGCCATCAGGGAAGCAGCATGACGAGACCCAAGGCAGGACCGCAGAGACAGGTTCAGCCACGACCCGAAGTCCACGACTTAATCCAGAACTCAGGATAGAGGATCCAAGACACAGGACTACAGCAAGAGGATCAGCCTCGACTCCGGATCCCGGCGTAGATATAGATACAAAACAAGAAAAAAGACTTGGCTGGGTTAATCGGAACAAGAGAATACACAGACACAGACAGACGGACGGAAGAACAAGCACTCCCTTAGAATAGGTTGAGGGCAAAGGGTATCAAATAAGAGAGTAAGAAACATAGGTGGAGAGACGCACTCAGGGAACAAGGTCCCCACTGGAGCCTTAGTTGGAAATTGATGAGAGATAGGGAGGTACGCTGTGTCTACGAATCGTAACACTCCCCGGCCTGTCTAAGCCACTCTGCAAACCGTTTCCCTCTAATAAAACTCGAGAGGTTAGAGAGGGAAACGGTCCTGGGTAAAAGTTATTCTTGATAAGAGAAGCCTAGAAGGCCAGAGAGAAAAAGTTAGGGTCTGGGCCGACCCACATGGAGGGGCAGAGTGTTCCAGAGCCTAGGGCCAGCTGCTGCGAAGGCTCGGTGCCCTCGGGTTTTGAGCCTGGTCTTAGGCACTATCAGCAGCAGCTGATCAGCCAGTTTTTATGGCCAGTGAGAAGACGTGCAGCTGCATTCTGAACTAGCTGCAGGCGTCTAATTGAGGCCTGGTCCATACCCACATACAGACCGTTGCAGTAATCCAGTCTTGAGGTAGCAAAGGCGTTAATAACCCTTTCTAGGTCTATAAAAGATAAAAACGACTTGGTCTTAGCCAATAGTCGTATTTTGAAAAAGCAGGTCTTGACTACAGTACTAATCTGTTTATCAAATTTAAAGGCGCTGTTGAAGGTCACTCCAAGGTTCATGACAGAGGGGAGGATATTTTTACTGAGGGAGCCCAGAATATCAACCAGAGAGGCTGGAGGTTGGGGTCCAAAAAAGATGACCTCAGTCTTGCTCTCATTGAGGGTGAGGAAGTTTTGGCTCAGCCAGGATTTGATCTCTGTTAAGCAGTCCTTCAACTGCTGTAGTCAGTTGGCATTTTGATTGAGAGGCAGATAGATCTGTACATCATCAGCGTAACAATGGAAGGGGATATTATATTTTGTGAGAATTGAACCTAGGGGCAGTATGTACAATAGAAAAAGGATGGGGCCCAGGATCGAGCCTTGGGGAACCCCACAGGTAAGAGGGGCTTTGGCAGAGGAGAAGGCACCTAGCTGCACTGAGAGGCTATGGTCTGTCAGGTAAGACCTGAACCATGTAAGAGCAGAGCCTGTGATGCCTGTGGACTGTTCAAGCCGTGACAACAGGATGCTATGGTCCACAGTGTCAAAGGCAGCTGTCTAAAAACTCTTCAAAGGGCTGTTTCAGTGCTGTGCATAGGTTTAAAGCCAGACTGAAACTTTTCATGGACACCATGCGTGGTTAAGAACGACTGCAGCTGGGCATAGACTACTCGCTCCAGGGCTTTAGATAAAAAGGGTAGCTGGGAGATGGGCCTGAAATTTGCGAGAATGGAGGGATCGAGATTTGTCTTTTTAAGTAGTGGCTGGACCATGGCATGTTTGAAGGCAGCTGGGACACATCCTGAGCTAAGAGAGGTGTTTACAAGCAATAAAACACTTGCTCCAACTGATTCAAAAACATCTCTAAGGAAGCGAGAGGGAATGCTGTCTAAGATACAGTTTGTCGGCCGCAAATGCTTGACTACTTCCGAGAGAGAAGAGAGGGATACAGGCTCAAAGTGGTCGAGGACAGCAGGGCACAGGAAGGGAGCAGGATCTGGGGTAGCACTAGTATAGGCTAGCCTAAGAGCAGATACTTTTTCAATAAAAAATGTAAGAAATGTATCGCAGAGAGTAGTTGATGGCACAATTGGAGAAATATCACAAGGATTAATGATCGAGTCGAGGACATTAAAAATAACTTGAGGTTTATGGCTGTTTTTGGAGATGAACAGAGAAATGTACTCTGCTTTGGCTTTGACTGCCGTCTGGTAGTCGGAAAGACAAGCACGAAAGATTTCTAAGGAGACATGAAGTTTATCCTTTTTCCATTTTCTCTCTTCACGCCTACAAGCGCGTCTAAGAGCGTGAGTACAGTCATTGAGCCACGGCTCTGAGAGAACTGTGTTGCGTCTAAGCGTAAAAGGAGCAACGGAATCCAGTATTAGTGTGCATGTCGAATCAAACAAAGAGATAAGCTCATCCGCACTAAAAGCACAGTTCACCTCTAATTTACAAATCGGATAAGTATTAAAAGCATCTGAAAACTGTGAGGCAGTCAAGGGGTTAATTGAACGCAGACAACGCGCAGGAGCACGTGATTCAACTCCTACAGAAGGGATCGAGGTTGTAAACAGAACCGGTAAATGTTCTGAGATACGCGTTCCTGCACAGATTTCATCCACAGAGATAGACAGTCCAAACGATAATACTAAGTCTAAGGTGTGTCCTTTATCGTGTGTTGGGCCAGCCACAGACTGAGTGAGACCGAAAGAGTCGAGGAGGTTTAAAAAGTCCCTAACCAGAGGTTTAGACTCGCAGCACACATGGACATTAAAGTCTCCGCAGATCAAAACACGATCATATTTCACCATGATCCCGGACAGAAAGTCAGAGAAGTAATTTATGAAATCATTATTGTACTTTGGCGGACGATACACGACTGCGCAGAGTATAGGCGAGGCCGGGTTCAGTTCAAATAGCTGCAACTCGAAGCTAGCATAGCTAGTTACTGGGTGAAGCAAACGGCATTGGAGAGTTGCTCTAAACACTGAAGCTATGCCCCCACCACGGCCGGTGGTACGGGGGGAGCTGAAGAAAGTACAGTCGGGAGGAAGAAGTTCAGAAAATGGTACATACTCGCCGGTGTGGACCCAGGTCTCCGTCAGGAACATTAAATACAGATCATGAGAGGTGAAGAAGTCGTTTAACAGGAACATCTTGTTTGCTATTGATCTAGCATTTAGCAAAGCCATGCATAGTTTTCTCTCCGGGCTGGCCGAAGGTGTAGTGTGTCGCAGCTGACGAAGATGTGCGTGTTGAACGCCGCGCGGACCGGGAGCAGTCAGTCGGGCAGGAGGAGCTGCCAGCAGAGGCCACAGCTCCGGGAAGACAGGGCGAATCCACCGAACCCTCGGATGGCGTGCAGCGGGAGGGCCATGACATCTGAGGCGTGGATAAGTCACGGAAGAAGGCGTCAGGTGTGCTTTTTGATGGACGAGCGCGCCACCACGCTTTCCCCATCGTCTAAAGCGCTTTTGGTGAGGCAGGATGCAGGGCAACCGGCACAGGTAGGTGGGAATATCTGACAGTAGAGGGGGGGAGTCGATTTACGGTTGCCAGATGTAGGTTTGGGCAGCAGTATAAACTCCAGTGAGGGTCTGAGGTGGAGGAGAGCTTGGCGATCATAGACAAGCAGAGCAGGGACATTCTGACAAATATAAAACAAAAATAGGATAGCTAAAGGCAGAGAGCTGAGGGAGCGGCAGGCCGACACAGGCGCCATCTTCGTTTCTCCACCTGCGTTCAGCTTTTCTGCACTCAGTTTTTGCTTTTCTCACAGTCATGGCTTTTCTCCATGGAGATATTTTCTTGCCAGATACTTCCTTTATTTTAAAGGGAGCGATGGCATCCATGACATTTGTTATTTTAGAATTAAAATGATCAACTAGCTCATTTACTGAGAAGTTAGCATGGGCAAGTGAGGGAGTAAACATCTGGGCAAACATTTCCTCTGCAATTTCAGTTAAGGGACGTCTAGTGGTTACCTCTTTCTTAACAGTCGTATGGACGGTAATAGAGCTCTCAAAGAAAACACAGGAATGGTCGGAGAGCGCAACATCAGTCACCACAAGCTTAGAGATATTCAGACCCTTTCATACAATTAAGTCCAGAGTGTGCCCCTTATTGTGCGTCAGACCCTTGACATGCTGAGTCAGTCCATAGTTATCAAGAACACTAAACAGTTCTTTAGCCCCTCTGTCCTGGGGGTTGTCAACATGGATATTAAAATCACCAACAAAGATTAAACGGTCAAAGTCAATACACACTATAGACAGCAGTTCAGTAAAATCATCTAAAAAGCCTGCACAGTATTTGGGTGGTCTGTAGATGTTTAGGAACAGAGCTCGAGAGGAGCGTTTCAGCTGAAAGGCCACATATTCAAAAGAAGCAAAGTTTCCATACATAGTCTGCTTGCATTGAAATATGTCATTAAACAAAATAGCTACTCCGCCCCCTTTGTTATGTAGTCTTGCCTGACTCTCAGAATTAAAGTTGGGAGGGGTTGATTCTATAAGAACAGCTGTGCTGTTGTTTTGGTCTAACCAAGTTTCAGTTAAAAACATAACATCCAGGTTGTGCTTGGTGATAAAATCATTGATTAAAAATGATTTACCTGCTAAAGACCTTTTTAATAAAGCCAGTTTGAGTGTGTTTGACATACCACCACTCTGACTGTTAACGGCAGACCGTGGAGCACGTGGAATCACTACATAAGGTGATACATTCAGACGGATGCCCTTGGATCCTCTGTTCTCAGTCCGAGTCGCCAGCCTTCTGTGTAAGCAGGCCACAACACTAATGGGACGTTGCACTGCTATAGAAGCCTCTGGTCGTTGGGTGGCGCCAGAGAGCGAGACGGCAGGCGAGGAAACAGTGGACTTGGATGACACCGCCGGAGAGGGGGGGGTGTCAACGTGGCGCGGGAAAAGTCAGGGAGACGTCTGAACAGCGTGATGCATGTTAGCCGCTAGCATGCGGCTACCAAGCCTGCTGGGGTGGATTCCATCAGTGCTGAAGAGGGCGGGTCGGTCCCAAAATAGATTGAAATTGTCAATAAAACCAAAATTGGCAGCTCTGCAGGCGGTGTGGAGGCTGAGGATCCTAGTGAAACGCCCTGCTCCGCGGCTGTTACGACCCGCCTCCCTACTCAATAGTAGTGGCTCGTGAGGCAGTCCGCAACATAAAACAAAAGTACACAACACGTAGGCACTAAACTGTAATCGTATATTTATTGCCACAATACTTAATCATTCCACTGGACGACAGGTAAAACAAACAAACAGACGGAGGGGACTTGGGCCAACCACACCACGGGCCGTATGATCCAGAGCCTTCCTCCGCTACCCAAAATCCAACAGACCTAACGGGAGAAATAAAGCCGCAAAAACCTAATCCTAACACGTCCTCCAGGAAACACAACAAAAAGGCAAAAGAGCTCTGACACAGCAGAGACATACGGAGTAGTGATCGGCCTCTTCCTTCTCCTTCAGCCTCCTCTTTTATGTTCGGCTGATTGGCAACTGGGAACACCTGGGGAAGGTGGAGCCAGGTGTACCTGCACAGCAGAGAGAACAAAGAGGACAACAAAAAGGGGGGGAGTACGTAACCCCCCCCCCCACTATGAGTTAGTGATTTTTATTTTATTTTTTTATTTTTTTTAAACAAAACAATCACAACAATCAACCTTAGTTGACAGACGTGCTCACCACCATTCATTCCACACATCAGACAGGTTAACAACACACAATAACTGCTATATTATAAGCGCGACAATGCATCAGCCAACACATTATCCTTGCCACGAATGTGTTTGACCTCAACATTGAAGGCTTGCATGAAAATACTCCACCGCATCAACCTTTGATTTGTGTTACGCATTCTCTGCAGAAACACAAGGGGGTTGTGATCGGTGAAAATAGTGACAGGAATGTTTGATGACCCCACGTATACCTCAAAATGGTTCAAAGCCAGAACCATAGCCAGTGCCTCCTTTTCAATGGTGGAATACACCCGCTGGTGTCGATTGAATTTCTTTGAGAAGTATGACACCGGCTCCTCCACCTCACGATCAGCTCCAATACGTCTGCACGCTGCGCATCAGGCAAGTGTGCCAAATGAGACTCCATATTGGCCAGAGTCTCCGCAGCGATCGGGGCCTCCGAGGTGACAGGGGTGTCACTTTTAGCACTGGACAGCGCCTCTACACAGGCAGCGACAGGGTTATGAACAGCCCCAGGGCTTATCGTACCTGATTTCCCACCCTCACGCCATGATGGAGGATCCCTGACCGGTCTGTCCAATCCCGTAGCCGTAAAACTGTCGCGGGTGACTGCCACCGCATTCACTCCCGGCTTAACGAGCACTCTGCCACCGGCTAAATCATTCCCCAAGACCAAATCTACCCCTTCAATGGGAAGACATGGCCGAACCCCGACAGTTACCGGACCTGTGACCAGATATGACTCAAGATGCATATTATGCAATGGCGAACCCACACACTGCATACCAAACCCCCTCACAAGAACATCCGAACCCACAGCAGACTCCTCAGAGAGGGGAAACACACCCCTTATCATAAAGGATTGCGAAGCTGCTGTATCCCTCAAAATGGTCACTGGAACCCTGTTGTTCTTCCCCGGTAAAGACACCATTCCCTCCATGAGAAACGGAGCAAAAACTTCCAGTTCAGATTTGTGAGACCCTGGCTTTGAAGTACTCACCAAACGACCGTCTTTACATGCTTATTTTCATCCCGTAAAACATAGCAATTCGCAACAATATGACCTATTTTCTTGCAGTAATGACACACTGGCCTATCCGTAGATCCCCAATTCACTTCTCCCGGTTTTTCCTCAGCAACTCTTGGCCTGCTGGACTGCCATGGCACTTTAGTTACGACTGGGGTTTCTCTGATATTATTGTCCACAAACCCGGCCTGTGCCCTAGTCCTCTCACTGTAGACAGTCTTGTGAGTAAGCACATATTCATCAGCCAAAACCGCAGCATCAAACTGTTTCACCGGTTTTTGCTCATTGAGGTATGTGGCTACTGTGTAAGGCAAACCGTTTTTAAATTCTTCCATGAGCACTAATGTTTTTAGGTCCTCTAGAGATTTTGTCCCCGTTGATGAGCACCATCGCTCAAACAGAACCTCTTTCTCACGGGCGAATTCCGCATACGCTTGACAATCTTGTCTTTTCAAACCACGAAACTGTTGACGGTATGCCTCAGGCACCAGCTCATAAGCGTGCAGAATTGCAGCTTTCACCTGTTCATAATCCCGGCTAACCTCCTCAGATAACGCAGTATACACCTCCTGCGCTTTACCCGCGAGAACGCACTGCAGCATAACGGTCCACATGTTCCCAGGCCATTTAAACGTTGTTGCTCCACGCTCAAACAGGACAAAATAGCTATCAACGTCTTTTTCGTTAAATACTGGGATAAACCGAGAATACTTGCCTACGTCAAAATCATGAGGTTGCGCAGACCCCAACTGCTGAGTCTGGTAAGACGTCAGCTCCAGCTCCCTCAAACGTAACTCCGCCTCATATTTCCTCAATTCGAGATTACAGGCGATCTCCTTCTCTCTCAGTCTGTTATCACTCTCCTTCTCTCTAACCATCAGCTTGCGCAGCTCTAGCTGAAGTTGAAGGTCGCTCACTTTCTGAGAGACCTCTGTCTCGTCGTCTATGGGAACGTCTACTTCCTCCTCTGACAATACCTCCTGATCTATAAGCGCAGCCAACAGCTGTCCCTTAATGATTTGTTTTTTGTTCTGCTTATTGACTACCACGTCAAATTTGCCTGCGATCAGACCAAGCTGCTCTTTGCTACATGCATCCAACTTCGCCCGAGTCGGATCACCAACAAACCCCTCCAAGTCGAAATCCATCACTGCAACTCTACGCTATACAGCCAACCAAACAAATACATGCTGTCAAGGGCCTTTTACAAAGTAATACTACTCACCACCACACCGGCACCTGCCCGAGACAGCATCCCGGACGAGTCCCCATATGTTACGACCCGCCTCCCTACTCAATAGTAGTGGCTCGTGAGGCAGTCCGCAACATAAAACAAAAGCACACAACACGTAGGCACTAAACTGTAATCTTATATTTATTGCCACAATACTTAATCATTCCACTGGAGGACAGGTAAAACAAACAAACAGACGGAGGGGACTTGGGCCAACCACACCACGGGCCGTAGGATCCAGAGCCTTCCTCCGCTACCCAAAATCCAACAGACCTAACGGGAGAAATAAAGCCACGAAAACCTAATCCTAACACGTCCTCCAGGAAACACAACAAAAAGTCAAAAGAGCTCTGACACAGCAGAGACATCCGGAGTAGTGATCGGCCTCTTCCTTCTCCTTCAGCCTCCTCTTTTATGTTCGGCTGATTGGCAACTGGGAACACATGGGCCAAGCTCGGCTGAGTGACAACTGGGAACACCTGGGGAAGGCGGAGCCAGGTGTACCTGCACAGCAGAGAGAACAAAGAGGACAACAAAAAGGGGGGGAGTACGTAACAGCGGCCTAGCGTTGGGATCGGACCTGAGATAAAAACCGACTTTTCACAGCTCCGTAAAAGAATACAAAGTTTCTTAAAATCCTTTTTTGTCAGCTCCGACTGCTGGCGGGCTGTTTCGTTAGAACCCACATGGACGATTAGACGATTGACAGAGGACGGGAGTGAGTGTAGCAGCCCCGGGAGTCTCTCCAGAATAACCGGGACGGTGGCTCCAGGGTAGGGATGGGTATCGTTTGAAATGTATCGATTCCGATTCCGGTTCTTATCGATTCCCCGTTTCGATTCCAAAATTGTAATTCTATTCTAAAAGAAAGAGGTCAAATGTTTAGATAACAAAAATATCTTTATTTTTTTAAGCTTTAACTGACATTTTTACAAATAAAAAATATACATGCAATACAAACGTATTGCACAATAGCTGTGCTTTATTCTATGCCTTTGGCAAGCTATTAGCAGGATTTACACTGGGCCTAGTCTTTTTATTTTTTAGTGTAGTGGAGCATCACTTTAGAGCGTTTACCGCGACCCATTTTTGGTGTTATGAAGTGACTGAGCTCGTGAACTGTCTACTGGAGGGCGGGGGGAGCCTCGCTGCAGGGAAACTGTGGACCTCTGTTGCCGCAACTTACATGATGCCATTTAAAAAAATGAAGGGCGGTGCCGGCCGTCAGCGTACCGAGCCGGCCGTCAACGGCCCGCTGACGACCGGCCGTTCTGTGATTCTCCAGAACACACAGATGGCCAGTCCTCCCTTACCCTGGCTGTATTCCACCGGGTCACCGCGGCGCAGACGGACCCGGTGGAATACAAAGTCTACCGCGTTTAGGAACCGTTAAGCAGAACCAACATTGTGTATTTTGTATGGGTACCCGGTACCGGGCATTTTCTTATCGGTTCTCATCTGGAACCGAGTTTCGGTTCCCAACCCTACTCCAGGGAGGCAGCGCGTGCCCGCGTTGAAAAATCGGATGTTTCTGATTATGGAATCCCCGATTATTAATGTGGTTGGGCGAATAGGGGACGAGGGGGTGCCGGTGATTGAGGATGTGGTGACCGAGCAGAAACAGCTGGGCTCGGAGAGGATTTTCTTGCCGGCTCAGGGCCCGACAAACTTCCCGAGTGTCTCAGCACGGCCTCTTTAGGAGTCTACGACGTGAAGAGGTGGTCGCCGGACGGGATGAGGGATGCCGAGTTGACTCCACAGTGCCCTGGTAAGCAGCACAAATGCTGTCGGCTGCCGGCGTAGAAGTTGCCGACAGGAGACAGACAGGTGGAGACAGACAGGTGAAGACAGACAGGTGAAGACAGACAGGTGGAGACAGACAGGTGAAGACAGACAGGTGAAGACAGACAGGTGGAGACAGACAGGTGGAGACAGACAGGTGAAGACAGACAGGTGGAGCACAGACAGGTGAAGACAGACAGGTGGAGACAGACAGGTGGAGACAGACAGGTGAAGACAGACAGGTGGAGACAGACAGGTGAAGACAGACAGGTGAAGACAGACAGGTGAAGACAGACAGGTGGAGCACAGACAGGTGAATCACAGACAGGTGGAGCAGGAGATTTGTCACATTTTTCCTGCGTGCAACCCACAAACTCATCCCACACATGGTCATACTTGCCAACCCTCCCGATTTTCGTGGGAGACTCCCGATTTCATTGCCCTCTCCCGGTTTACTCCCGGGGTCACATTTCTCCCGCATTTCTCCCGATTTCTGACCAAATCAGATTTACTCACGACTGTTTCCACTCGGACTACAGCTACACCATTGTTTGGTTTCCATGGTAGCGCGTCTCTTTAGTAGCGCGCGCAACTGAAAGTCTGAGAGGGTGAGGAAGATGGTCACAGAAAACAGAACAAGAATGGACAACTCAACCCTCTGCTCACTCCTTTCCTGTAAAATACAGATCCAGCCCACACATATGCTCCATCAAGGATGGTGCTACAGGCCGCTAGGCAGTGCACTTACAACTACAATAAGCATGTTATTGCCCCCCTCCCGATTTCTGAGGTCTCAAGGTTGGCAAGTATGCACATGGTATGTAAATAAATAGCTTTCCAACGGTCTAAGATGTATTGCCAAGAAGCATTGTTACAACAAAGAAATAATCTACTGTTAGAAATTAAAATCAATGTTGATACGGCGTAATTTGAATTAAATACACTATTTAATTTAAATCAGTTTTATTCTGAAAAACCGGAAGTTCACACTAAATAAACACTTTTATTCAGAAAATTCTTCACTTAGGTTAGCATTAGCATGTGGCGAAATGCTACGTTCTCAAACCGTGAATCGAAGGTGAAATGGCATGTGATGTTGTACACTGAGCACACTGGGATTAGCACTCATTTATTGACGCTGAATAACGTTTATCAGGGAATGTTTAAATAACCACAGACACCAGAATGGTGTAATTTAGCAACAGAAAAAGGCAGGAATTGCATTGGACCCCATGACGCCGGCCAATAGGAGAAGACCTCAGATGACAACAGGAAGGGCAAGCCAATAATTGATCTCTTCTACCTGCTGACCTGGGCTGACCAACACATGAGGAGAGCGCCTCCACTCGCACATTTCATTTGTACACCACTGCATCTTTTGTGTAATTAAATGCTGTTAATTTTTATAGGCTTCCCTTGACTTTTTTCAGTCTCTCCTGCCTTCAGGGTTCTAGAATTACTTACACTGCCAAACACACATGTCCTTACTTTTTGTGTTAAGTTTATATGGTCCCACTCACCAGTTGTATGTCATTCAGCATGGAGCTTAACTGCTCCGTCATGGGGAAATGTTCCAGAGACATGAAGATGGTGTTGATGACGAGGCAGAGCACGACCCCAAGGTCGAACAGCGGGTCCCTCACCAGGGCCTGGAGCAGTTGTTTGATCCCCCGCCAGCAGCCACAGCAGTTCCACTTCAGGAGGACTTTACAGGTGACAGAGCAGCAAGCAGGACACGAGCGCTGGACCTCCTCCAACCCTGAAACACAACCAGCTGCAGGAACCTGTTTCTGTGTGGGACCCTGAAGGCAGCATCGCCCTGGTCCAATGGGATGGCTCCATGTGATTTTAGAGTATTGAAGAAAGTGTGTGTGTGTGTGTGTGTGTGTACCTTCCATGCTGTCCTTCTTCTCCTCCTCTGGTTCCTGTGAGAGTGCCGCCCTGTTGGCTGTCTGTTGAAACAGCACCAGGTGTTATTAAAGCTTTATAAAGTGTGATGGTGTATGGGAGCTGAACTGATCTCACCTCCTCTTCCTCACTCCTCTTTATCGCCTCCAGGATCTGACTGAACTCTTCTTCTCTCTGTTTTGATTTGCTGACCGCCGCGCCCTGCTGCTCGCCGGCTGCCAAGGCAACCACCGCCACAATGAGGCTGAGGACAAAGAACCCGGCGGGGAAAACGACGAGCAGGAAGAAAGTGAGGTAGGGTTTCCCAGAGGATCGCAACACCTGAGGAGAGATGGGAGGTTATTACTAACTAGTGACTAACCCTAACACCTGTGGACAGACGGTAGGTTATAACTAACTAGTGACTAACACTAACACCTGTGGACAGACGGTAGGTTATAACTAACTAGTGACTAACACTAACACCTGTGGACAGAAGGTAGGTTATAACTAACTAGTGACTAACACTAACACCTGTGGACAGACGGTAGGTTATAACTAACTAGTGACTAACACATGTGGACAGAGAGGAGGCTATAACTAACTAGTGACTAATCCTAACACATGTGGACAGAGAGGAGGTTATAACTAACTAGTGACTAACACCTGTGGACAGACGGTAGGTTATAACGAACTAGTGACTAACACATGTGGACAGAGAGGAGGTTATAACTAACTAGTGACTAATCCTAACACATGTGGACAGAGAGGAGGTTATAACTAACTAGTGACTAATCCTAACACATGTGGACAGAGAGGAGGTTATAACTAACTAGTGACTAATCCTAACACATGTGGACAGAGAGGAGGTTATAACTAACTAGTGAGTAACACCTGTGGACAGAGAGGATGTTATAACTAACTAGTGACTAACACATGTGGACAGAGAGGAGGTTATAACCAACTAGTGACTAATCCTAACACCTGTGGACAGACGGTAGGTTATAACTAACTAGTGACTAATCCTAACACATGTGGACAGAGAGGAGGTTATAACTAACTAGTGACTAATCCTAACACATGTGGACAGAGAGGAGGTTATAACTAACTAGTGACTAACTCTAAAACCTGTGGACGGACGGTAGGTTATAACTAACTAGAGACATCATCAGTCATGTGACGCTGATGTTTGTTTGTAGCCTTTATTTAACCAGGTGAAAATCCCATTGAGATCAACGATCTCTTTTTCAAGGGAGCCTCTGCTTTAAGATGCGATGATCGACGGTGTCAATAAATAGAGCTGCAAAACTCTGCTTATCTAAAATACTCGTAATGTCATTCACAGCTTTCATTGTGGCAGTGATGCTAATCTTCAGTCATGTGACGCTCATCTTCAGGTATGTGATGCTAATCTTCAGTCATGTAATGCTCATCATCAGGTATGTGATGCTAATCTTCAGTCATGTGATGCTCATCATCAGTCATGTGATGCTAATCTTCAGTCATGTGATGCTCATCATCAGTCATGTGATGCTAATCTTCAGTCATGTGATGCTCATCATCAGTCATGTGATGCTAATCTTCAGTCATGTGACGCTCATCTTCAGGTATGTGATGCTAATCTTCAGTCATGTAATGCTAATCTTCAGTCATGTGATGCTCATCATCAGTCATGTGATGCTAATCTTCAGTCATGTGATGCTAATCTTCAGTCATGTGATGCTAATCTTCAGTCATGTGATGCTCATCATCAGTCATGTGATGCTCATCATCAGTCATGTGACGCTCATCATCAGTCATGTGACGCTCATCATCAGTCATGTGACGCTCATCATCAGGTATGTGACGCTAATCTTCAGTCATGTGACGCTCATCATCAGTCATGTGATGCTCATCATCAGTCATGTGATGCTCATCTTCAGTCATGTGATGCTCATCATCAGTCATGTGACGCTCATCTTCAGTCATGTGACGCTCATCTTCAGTCATGTGACGCTCATCTTCAGTCATGTGACGCTCATCACCAGTCATGTGACGCTCATCATCAGTCATGTGACGCTCATCATCAGTCATGTGATGCTAATCTTCAGTCATGTGACGCTCATCATCAGTCATGTGACGCTCATCATCAGTCATGTGACGCTCACCTGCAGCATCAGGTTTTCCCAGAAGTCCTTGCTCACCAGCCGAACCACAGACAGCAGGGACCAGCCGAACGAGTCGAAGCTGGTGTATCCGTAGTCAGGGTTACTCCCTGTCCTCATACAGCTGTAACCTGGAGGACAGGTCCTGAACACATCATCAGCACCATCATCATCATCAGCACCTTCATCATCATCACCTTCATCATCATCACCCCCATCATACATATGTCAGTATTGACATTGACTTTGAACACGTACCCGGCATTAGAGGTGTTTCCACACAGCAGAGCGTCCCTTTGATCGGGCAGGTAGTATAAGTTTGCTAGAGGACAGAGAGACAGTCTTCATCACCACCATATTCTTCATCACCACCATATAATCATCTTCATCACCATCACCATACCGTGGTCGTTGATGTACTTGGCGTAGTTGGACTGGCTGTAGTTGTACTGGGAGCTCTGGTTGTCTGAGGACTCTGGCGGCCACACAACACACTTATGATTCAGGTTTCCCATGAAGAGATGCTGACCAATCAGAGCGCAGAGGCCAAAGAAAAAAAGCATCAGAGCGATGACACCACCGAGTCTCTTCACTGATTGGACGAGATCTCCAACAGTCTTCTTGAGACCTGAGAGGGGCGTGGTTTGAAACTGCTACCTTAAAACCCTTTAGTGAACAATCATCTATCTACAGGCATGCACACACACACACACACACACACGCACACGCACACGCACACACACTGACCTGGGAAGACTGGGATGATCTTCAGCACACGAGCGACTGAGCCCAGCACAGTAAATATCCTCACATTTACAACCTGTGTCAGATATCTGAAACAACAAACCAAACCACAATCTCATGAAAACAGCAAAAACAGAAACACAAAAGGACTACTGTAGTGTATGACCCCCATATTTATATGAATGCCATAGAGCTGAAAGAAGATGTAATAAGGACAAACTACAAGTCTCTTTTCAAATGCTGAGGCAGTGTTGACGTCTCGATCAGAAAACTGTGAAAGAGGCAAAAATAAAACGTTTCTCTGACATCATTCTTTTAAACTTTCACAAACCTTGTGTACTGTTTCAGACAATAGATTCAGTTCTTACTGCCCCTCAGACTACCTGTGTGGAGATCTCCCCTGCAGTCTGTGAAAATGTTCTTCAACCAGGACTCAAATCACTGCTCCATCAAACGACACCTCTGTCTCTGCCCCCTGCTTTGCTGTTTTTGACCCTTTTGAGCCTATGACTCTGCCCTCTGTGCAGCAGATTGTCTCCTAAATAAAGCCCTCTGGTTCTCCAATCGACCCTGTCCCTCCTCGATTTTTTAAAGAGGTATTCCCCACTATAGGACCTTTTGTTCTTGACGTTTTTAACAGCAGTCTGCTCACAGGGGTTGTTCTGGAAAATTGGAAACATGCAGTTGTGCAACCACTTATTAAGAAACCTAGTCTGGATCCCACAGTTCTTACACATGTTAGGACCATTTCCAAATGGCCTTTTATGTCCAAAATCCTAGAGAAGATTGTACACAGTCAACTTCTCGCTTTTCTGGAAGAGCACAAGGTACTCGAGGTCTTCCAATCTGGTTTTAAAACCTTGCACAGCACGGAATCAGCTCTTTTAAGAGTTTTTAATGATATCCTTTTAGCAACAGACTCAGGTGAATGCATTATCCTTTTACTCCTTGATCTAACAGCTGCTTTTGATGCAGTGGACCATGAGATCCTGATAGCTTGTTTGGAGCAGTGGGTGGGGCATTGGGGGCAGGGGCAAAGCCCTCGAATGGTTTAGGTCGTATCTGACTGGTAGGACTTTCTGCGTCAGCCTTGGGGACTCTGAGTCCTCGTCTGCTCCTCTCCTTTGCGGGGTTCCACAGGGCTCAGTGTTAGGCACCCTGTTATTCTCCCTGTATTTGCTCCCTCTTGGGTCCATTCTTAGGAAGCACGGCATCGCTTTCCATTGCTATGCAGTCGATTGCCAAATATATGTGCCACTTAAAAAGAACGACTCATATTCTGTTAAACTGCCTTGAAGACATTCAATCCTGGATTTCATGCAACTTTTTTTAATTAAATGATGACAAAACTGAAGTGATGGTTGTTGGTGCCCCTCGGACCACTCCTATAGACCTTGGATCCTTGGGCCACTCCACCAGGCCTACCATCACAAATCTTGGGATAGAGATGGACCCTGAACTCAAGCTGGACAGCCAGATCAAGGCAGTTGTTAAAAACAACCTCTTCCACCTCAGGCAGCTAGCCAAAATAAAGCTTTGGTTAAATAGTGATCTTTTTTGAAACGGTAATCCATGCCTTTGTCACCTCCAGCTTGGATTATTGTAATGCACTATATATGGGGATAAGTGCGTCCTCCCTTGCTCGCCTGCAGATGGTGCAAAATGCAGCAGCACGGCTCCTAACTGGCACACGCAAACACAAGCACATTTCCCCCATTTTATCTTCACTCCACCGGCTGCCCGTTCTTTCGAGGATTCATTTTTAAATTATTTTATTTACTATTAAAGCCCTCAATGGCCCCGCCCTACCTCTCTGAGCTGTTACACAGCTACACGCCCACTCGCACTCTCAGGTCAGCTGATCAGTCGCTCCTGAGGGTGCCAAAAACAAAGTCTAAGCGCAGAGGGGACCGTGCTTTCTCTGCTGCCGCCCCTAACCTGTGGAACGACCTGCCCTTGCTCATCAGACAGGCTCCCACACTGACTGCTTTTAGATCCCGTCTTAAAACGCACCTCTTCCCCTTAGCACTCGTAAACAAGTAGATTGTTGCTTTTATTTGCTTTCAGTGGTCTATTGTTTTTATGATTTTTATTTTGAAATCGTTACGTTTATTCTGGCTTGTTTTGTGTATCTATCTTTTATTTTAAGCTTTGTGAGCTGAGCTGTGTGATTTTATATGTTATGTATCTCTCTGTACAGCACTTTGGTCTGGAGGTTTTAAAGTGCTATGTAAATAAAGTTGGATTGAATATATATGTACATTATAGATTTTACCACATTATTGTATACGTAATATTTAATATTTTTGGAGTACCCGGTGCAGATGACCAGCACGTCCAGCCAGTTCCAGCCGTCTCTGAGGAAGGTGAAGCGTCCAGCACAGAGTCCTCGGGCCACGACTTTAACCACCGCTTCAAACGTGAAGATGGCCATGAACACGCATCTGTTCAAAGACAGAAAAACACTGAAACATTGAAGAGTACAAAAGTAAATGTAAAAAACTGAAATGAATGAACGAAAGTGGGGAAAGAAAAGTTGAATAAAACAAAAATAAATATCAGAGTAAATTGAGAGAGAAGTAGGAACATTTCCTCATAGACTTCTCTACAATCTGAGGCAATAAAGAGAGAGAGAAGTAGGAACATTTCCTCATAGACTTCTCTACAATCTGAGGCAATAAAGAGAGAGAGAAGTAGGAACATTTCCTCATAGACTTCTCTACAATCTGAGGTAATAAAGAGAGAGAGAAGTAGGAACATTTCCTCATAGACTTCTCTACAATCTGAGGTAATAAAGAGAGAGAGAAGTAGGAACATTTTCTCATAGACTTCTATACAATCTGAGGTAACAAAGAGAGAGAGAGAAGTAGGAACATTTCCTCATAGACTTCTCTACAATCTGAGGTAATAAAGAGAGGGAGAAGTAGGAACATTTCCTCATAGACTTCTCTACAATCTGAGGTAATAAAGAGAGAGAGAAGTAGGAACATTTCCTCATAGACTTCTCTACAATCTGAGGTAATAAAGAGAGAGAGAGAAGTAGAAACATTTCCTCATAGACTTCTCTACAATCTGAGGTAATAAAGAGAGAGAGAAGTAGGAACATTTCCTCATAGACTTCTCTACAATCTGAGGTAATAAAGAGAGAGAAAAGTAAGAACATTTCCTCATAGACTTCTCTACAATCTGAGGTAATAAAGAGAGAGAGTGAAGTAGGAACATTTCCTCAGACTTCTCTACAATCTGAGGTAATAAAGAGAGAGTGAAGTAGGAACATTTCCTCAGACTTCTCTACAATCTGAGGTAATAAAGAGAGAGAGAAGTAGGAACATTTCCTCATAGACTTCTCTACAATCTGAGGTAATTAAAGAGAGAGAGAAGTAGGAACATTTTCTCATAGACTTCTATACAATCTGAGGTAACAAAGAGAGAGAGAGAAGTAGGAACATTTCCTCATAGACTTCTCTACAATCTGAGGTAATAAAGAGAGAGAGAGAAGTAGGAACATTTCCTCATAGACTTCTCTACAATCTGAGGTAATAAAGAGAGAGGAGAAGTAGGAACATTTCCTCATAGACTTCTCAACAAGTCTGAGGTAATAAGAGAGAGAGAGAAGTAGAAACATTTCCTCATAGACTTCTCTACAATCTGAATGGTAATAAAGAGAGGAGAGAAGTAGGAACATTTCCTCATAGACTTCTCTACAATCTGAGGTATAAAGAGAGAGAGAAAGTAAGAACATTTCATCATAGACTTCTCTACAATCTGAGGTAATAAAGAGAGAGAAAAGTAAGAACATTTCCTCATAGACTTCTTACAATCTGA